>NC_054560.1:478070-778070 GCF_017654505.1 Polyodon spathula
TTCTAGTAGAAAAACTGAACATAACTGTCCAGAACATAAAACTCACTTTGAACTTAATTACCTAATTAATATTGGCCACTAGGGGGCAGGCACGTTTCCCGAGTAACTTGAGACAGTTAATGAAACAATGGACCAAACAAATGTGGGTGTTAGAACAGAGGGAATTAAAAGAAATGAAACCCACAGTTTTCATTTTAAGTACAGTATATGAGAGAAGCCTGCACTACACTGAACCAGCGTTGGTTTAAAATAAAACATGTTTCTACCTCTGGCTACAATACAGGGCAGCTTTGTTTAATCACGTGAAGCATCTATACTGTGTGTGTTCTTCTGTATACACATGGGTAGGCTGTCTAGATGCTAATATCTATTGCTTTGCATGTTTCCTCAAACATTCTAACTGTGGTACCCTGCTCTCCTTTTAAAAAAAAAAAAAAAAAAAATAGTATTTGAGACTGGACTGTACCCTGGTGTTGCCAAATCGCTATACTTTGTATTGCTTTCCTGAGTTATATTACACTTTGCTGTGTTTTTACTATGGGACACCCTTAGTGTGTTCTAGTCAAATGCAAACTTGCAAAACTAGACAAGTAGAACAACACCGACAAGACAACTATATTAAATTGCCATTTCAGAGGGAAAGTGAACACAAAAATGAATATTCTAAACACCAAAAATTGTCGACAGCTATAGATGAGGTTTGTTCACACGTTTTAAATTGCCATTTTGAAGGTTAAAATCTATCTGAACAGTGGAAATTACCATGAGGCATATACCTGTAGGATGCAAATCGCTTTCTGAATTTAGAACAAAATGAATAACGTGTACACCATAGTGGCATTGCATTTTATCTGGCAAAAATATTTCCGCTACAAAAAATAAATAAGCATAATTTGAAAATAAATTAAGTAATGGGTTTTGTCACATAAATAATGATTTAATAGAAGTCTGTGTTAATAGAGGTCGGGGGAAATATTTGAGCTTTCACAAAATTTGCTTGGAAACCACAAGAAACTGTGATGCAGGGTACATGACACGCACCCACACACATTCCAGCCACAAGCTTTCTTTTCTTCAAGAGAAGCCCCTCATTTTTTCCCAGATATAGGTGTCTAAAATAAAACCCCAAAATGAATGTTTCTGTTGGTAAGTATTTATGAATGGCTGTACTATGCCATCCATGCAGTTCCTGATGAGAGAAATAAAACTGTTACAGTAGCTGTTTTTTCCCTATCTGTAAGTGTAGCTTTCTCTCTTATCTTCAGGTATTGTTTCCAAATCCAGCTATATTTACTTAATATTAGTCAGGCATAAATCTGTGTTAGACTTTCTACACCAGTGGCCCAAATATAATGCAACTGAACTACAGTACATACAAACAATTAGGTATACTTAACTTACTTAGTCTAGTAAACTCTGTTACACAGGTAAAGTTGTAATGATCCTGGCAAAGACGACAAACAGAAAATGCTGAGGAGTTTCAGACCAGGGAAAACCAGTTTTCATTGGTAAACTTCAGGCTGTTAATTAACACTAACACTGTTCAGAAGCATTTTCTTTTTTTTGTATTTGTATACTTGACAAAACAAACATACAACATCCCTTCCAGGTCAAAATGGCATAGATTGCTGTGGACAAGCCCTAATTACATGGGCTTGAAAAGCTGAAATGCAGTAACAATCAGAGTCAACTTTGCACATCGAATAATGATGCGAGTCAAGTCACAGCAATGGCTTCCTCTCGGGTGAGAATGCAGTGACAGCTGACTAAGAACACTGTGTAATTGCAGGATAATGCAAAGAACCACAGAGCTGTGCTCCATCGTTAACCAGATTCTCTGTGGTATACTGTGCTGTGCTGTGATGCTGTTCTCCTGCCCTGGCGCTGAGATGCTTGATTTGATGGGCTGTATATGTTAATCAACATGGAAAGATTGTGGGGGATGTAACAGAGACAGCACTCTGTGTCTGGCTTTTCGCTCACATGTATGTTTGCAGTAAAGAGACTGGTGCTATTTACGGTTCCTTGACCAGCTGTGGTGTGTCCCAGCAGAGCGTCTTGCTACAAAAAGGACCAAATAAGCCTGTACTGGTGATTTGGAGAAGGCGTCTGGTTGGAGTGGGTGTTGAGCCATCAAAATGAGTTTAAACCAATGATCACCATGTGTGAAGCCAGATTCAGGGTTTGCCATCTAGAGAACAGGGATTTGTTTAGGGATTTCTAAATCCCACTTTAAAAGTATAGCTGGGAAGGATGTGTCAGCAGGACCTCCTTTGTAGAAGGAGCAGTGCACTGCCGTGTTCATGGCAACCTTTGATTTTATATACATAACAGGTATTTTAAAAGCACATCCCAACCCTTGTCACAGTAAGGTTTGTTCTCTTTAAATAACAATATAAATATATGTAATGTATTTTTGTGATTCTTTACTCAACTGTGTAACTATGATTATCCAAAATGCACATATCCTGCACAGAGTAGACATCCAAATCCATGCTGTACAGAGTGAAAAATAACAGTTTATTTCACCACAATTATGACATGCTCGCTAAAGAAAATGCCAAAAGATTCTGAGTGATGGGACACTCACCTCCCATCTAACAGTCACCACAGATACTATGCAGCATCTGATACAGCAATAAAGAAAAAAGGGGACTGTCCAGAGTTAATATCCGAGAGTACACCAAGAGGCTTAAATTTATTGGGTTAGCACTCTAGAAGTTAACAATAGTTTCCCTAATATCCAACCCATAGCCACACAAAACAAAGTAAGACAACTGAAAAATAAGAAACCTAATAGAAACGAAGTAGGACACCCAAAACGTGTACAAATAAACTACAGTTAACAAAAAAGAAAGAACTCTTAATAACAACAACAACGCACAATAACTTAAGCTAAGGTTATAGCATAGTATTCTAATAAGCTGTAGGAAAACAGTTAATGAATAGCTCCTGCAAGTCGTCTCCTTAACATCCTACCCAGCTAACACAGATGTGAGAAACTAGACCATCAATATCATTGTTCACCATGCATGACACAGCGGTAACGCGTGTCACCACGTACGTGAATTCAATTGAACTCGCAGGAAAGTAAAACAAAAAATAGTCCAAAAAACAAACAGATGAAATCCCAAATATAATCGCCTCCCAGCGAAATGCGATTGTCCCGCGAACAAACTAAATGTCCATCCGATAAGAGAAGAAAAAAAAATAATCCTCCAGGGGAAACCAACCAACAAAAAACAATGGATCAATCTCACCCAGTCCCGATCGCACGCTGCTGTGATAAACTCCAAATGCTGGTACAATCTCCGTCGAAATCCTCCGCGTTGCAGACTTGATACAAAGTAACAAAACAAAATAAAAAAAAAAGACGAACAGGCTTGTGAAACCAAAGTATCAAAGAAAAACTATAAACTAAAATGACCCTGTGTTAAACCCACTGTGCTACAGTTTCTCTCTACAGCCAAACAACTCTACACACCAAACATAAGTGGAAGCACGTTAGACTACTTAAATTAGACGAGACAATAAAACCACTACTAAAGATACGTAAACCAAAATTCTAAATAATAAAATATCCAGTCTACAAAGCATACAGGAGAAATACGGGGTACCTTACCGCCCCTTCCAGCTCTTTAAATCCTGAGAGAACCCATACTCTGCCTCTAAAAGGTACGGCGAGCCTGAGGGACCACACGCGAAAAAGCGTTCAGAAATTCAGAGCCAATACACACAAACCAAACAAACCAAAGCCTCTCAACCTTCATAAATAACTGCTTTTCATAAACCCGTTCATTCCATATATTTATATACTCATATTTATTTTATTTTTGTATTATTATTAAAACGAATATCAAAAGGATTGAATAAGACTAGAGTAAATAAATCTGTCTGGCCAGGTTTTCTCACCTTGCACCTAAGCAAGGCAAATGAGACTTTCATTGCCTCATAATAAATATGCGGCACATGCCACAATCAGGGGGGGGGTGTGTGTGTGGTTCGCCTCATTGATGATAAACCCCTGTGGGGTTTTAAGTTCCCAAAATTGATTGGTTCAACTTTTCAAAGTTGGAAAGTCCAGCTTAGTGGGTAAAATGGACCTGGTAAATTTGACTGGATTAAAGGAAAATTGGTATCCACCAGGGTCCTGACCACTTAGGGGCTAATTTGGCAGAGTAAAAAGCAATGGCTTCTGACACTGAATGGCTCCTTACCCAAACCAAATCCCCTTCTTGAAATACTACCTCTCTCCTCCGAGAGTTGTAGTTTTTCGCCTGCCGACCTTGTGCTACCTTAACTCGTTGCTTAACTAATTGCCCCAATTGCATTTGTCTTTCAAGTAATGAGTACCTAGCGTCATTTGGAGAGGGAGCCTTACCAATCAACCGATCTAATGGACCTTTGATAACCCTACCTAGAGCCAGCTCAGCAGTATCCTGCTTAGCCGTATTTAGGGCAAACCTGAATTCAGGCAACCACTGATCCCAGAGCTGGTGATTTTGTCCTAAATAAGAAGCAATCATAGGTTTCAAAGTCCTATTAACTCTCTCTGTCAAATTAGTCTGTGGGTGATAACTAGTTGTTAATTTACGAGTGACCCCTCACTTTCTACACACCTCTACTAGAACGGCACTGGTAAATTGAGCCCCTCTATCGGATAAAAGATACTTGGGGGTTCCCCAACGAGTAAAAATCTCTTGAATCAGTATCTGAACTATTTTAGAAGTCTTCCCATCACGCAGGGAAAACAATTCCACCCACTTTGTGAAATAGTCCACAATGACCAAAAGATAGACATTTCCTTTTTTACTTCGAGGAAGGGGTCCCATTAGGTCCAGACCTAGCATCTTCCTAGGTTCTTCAATGATGGTAGACTGTAACAAACCCGCTGGCTTCTGATTTGAAGGCTTGTACAACTGGCACTCTTCACATTCCTTTACATGTTTGACCACATTACGCCTAACAGTCAGCCACCATGTTACCTCCAATATGCGAAACAAAGTTTTAGTACGTCCCAGATGTCCACTCAGGGGGTTATTGTGGTACCACTGCAAAAATGTAGGCACCATTGACGCGGGAACCACTAGTTGGTAACGTTCTCCTTTACCTTCTTGGAGTGGCACCCTCCTATACCACACTCCTTGTTCCTTCAAAAACCCGCTGCGGTCCGAACGCTGTGGCTCAGTCCCCCTCTGCAACTCTTGAATCTTTGACTCCTTAGCCTGTGCCTCAGCAATTTCATTCACGGAAGATGGAAGGTCTAAAAAAGCAAAAGACTCCTTTTTCTCTTTATATACAGCAATGCTAGCGCCATCTATCTGTGATATTCTAGACAGAGCATCCGGGACCACATTTAAACTTCCTTTATGATAAACCACCTTAAATGTAAAGGCTTGTAAACGCAATGCCCACCGTGTTAAACGTGAGTCACCTTGGGTGAGTTAAATACCCAGGTTAAGGCGGCGTGATCTGTTACTACCTGGAATTCCTTCCCCTCAAGGTAGTGCTTCCACTTCTCGATAGCCCATATGACTGCCAAACATTCCTTCTCTGAAGTAGAGTAATTGGCCTCGGGCTTAGCAAGGACCCGGGATGCATAAGCGACTACCCATTCTTCCTCCACCGATCCTTGAGCCAGCACGGCTCCCAGCCCCACTTCACTGGCATCGGTATACACTCGAAAGGATTTCAACCAGTCTTGATGTGCCAGCACAGGAGCAGTTTACAACTCCTGCTTCAATTGATCGAACCTTTGTTGACACTGCTCTGTCCACTCCCATGGTACTCCTTTCTTCTTAAGATTATTCAGAGGAGAGGCAATGTCTGCAAACTTAGCTATAAATTTATGGTACCACCTGGCTAAACCCAAAAATCTCTGTAGGGTTTTAAGATTGATAGGAACCGGGTAATCCCTAATAGATTGCACCTTCTCTGGGTCCACCGCCACCCCCTTCCCGGACACAATGTGTCCTAGAAACCTAAGAGAGGATTGAAAAAAACTGCATTTCTCTAAATTAAGTGTTAACTTTGCTTCCTCAAGAGTGCGGAACACAGCTGCCAAGTCCGTGACATGTTGTTTCTCATTGGGGGAATAAACAATGATGTCATCGATATATACAAAGCAAATGCTCTCTCTCAATGTTCCCAAGACCTGCTGCATCAGCCGTTGGAAGGTTGCTGCGGCATTTTTCAATCCAAAAGGCATTACCTTGAATTGATATAGACCAAAGGGTGTGGTAAAAGCAGTCTTTGGCTTACTCAACACGTCCATAGCAACTTGCCAATAACCCAACTTCAGATCCAGAGCGCTGAAAACAGAAGCTCCTTTTAAAGACTCCAGGATATCGTGGACTTGTGGCATGGGAAACGCATCTAAGTTTGTCTTAGCATTTATCCCACGATAATCCACGCAAAACCTGTAGGTGCCATCTTTCTTTTCGACTAACACCACCGGTGCAGCCCAGGCAGATGATGATGGCTCCACAATACCATCCCTAATCATATCCTGAAGATGTTGATAGATAATGGTTTTCTTGTACTCGGACACTCGATAAGTGGGAGCACGTACAGGTACCTCATCTACAGTATAGATCACATGGCTGGCTACAGTGGTTCTCCCTGGTCGGGAAGTGCAAACAGCAGGCCACTGCTTTATTAGTTGCACCACCGGATCTTGAGATATGACCCCCCTCTCTCCAGTAACTTCTACCTTCTTCACCACCTTAGCACACCCCATAGGTATCGCCACATATAACTGCATCAGCAACTGATCTTCCTGAACCTTCTGCTTCCATATTTTTCCCCACACCATCTCAAGTGAAAATGGATAGAACACATATCTTTTGTCAACCTTCACGCCATATACTTGCGCCCCCAAATCTAGTAAAGTAGAAGTCTTCTTCAAAAAATCCAATCCCAGAATCAAAGGGTGAGCTAAGTGGGAGTCATCTATTATAAACGTATCTATGGACCAAAACTGTCCATGAAGATTAAAAGTAAACCTAAATTTTCCCAACGCAGAATGAGACTGACCATTAGCTAAAACAAATAATTTGTCAGCACATGGAGCTAATTGATCCTTCGGTTGGCAAAGTTTTGACCACAGATCATTTCTCATCAAAGTATAAGTACACCCTGTATCCACTAGAGCCAAGCCTTCCCACCACGGGACAGATATAGCCATGGATAGCAAAGTGAGCTTTTTGTTACCATTGCCGTCTAGCCGAGGCGCTTGAACATTGTGAACCACAGACACATCTGCTGACATCTTGACTAACCCTTTATTACTTTTCTTAGAGATATTCTC
Organism: Polyodon spathula; assembly: GCF_017654505.1. NCBI lineage: Eukaryota > Metazoa > Chordata > Actinopteri > Acipenseriformes > Polyodontidae > Polyodon > Polyodon spathula. The sequence continues at coordinate 485,380 of NC_054560.1, forward strand.
TGCTTTGGCATTCACCTTAGCCCAATATTCCTTCTGGGCGGCCCAGTCTCTTTCTACCATCGCTCCTACACGAACCAAATCTGAAACAGTAGATACTGATCCTCTAATAAAGCTAGCTAGCTTCGGATTTGCATTACCCAAGATCCTTTCTGCCAACTCTGCCTCGCTCATTTCAGGACACCATTTGAGACAGAGTGCACGATAATCATAAGTAAAATCACGAATGCACTCACTTGGGTCTTGGACCCGTTCAAGCAATCTCTTCTCAACTTCTGATAAATAATCTGTGGGGAGAAAAGCCTCCACAAAAGCCGTTTTAAACTGTTTCCAAGTTTTAACCTTATAACGCTCCGCCATCCACCAGCTCTTAGCCGGTCCCTTCAGTACCGTGGATAAGGTAGCCAAAATCTCAGCCTCAGTCATAGACACTACCGCCAAAAAATCTTGACAGGCATCTACAAACCCCAACACATCTACATGCCCTTCCCCTTCCCCATAAACAGGAAAGTTCAGCTTAATGGGGGGTTTAGAGGAATAAACTGGATATTTACAGGTTTCAGTTACCATGGGTCTAATAGACAACCCCTCCAAAGAGGTGGAAGGTCAGAACAGCTGGGTTCAGGTAGGCAGAAGCAGGGAAAAAAAGAAACTTCGTCAAACACAACCACCAGAAATCAAAACAACCAACAGATTTGAGTCACTTCAGAATTTTGATGAGCAGAACCAACAACAAGAGAATGAAAGGAACAACATCCAGGACCCTATTGACAGTGGTGACCAGACAGCAAAAAGAAGGGAGGTCATGATTGTTGGGGACTCCATATTGAGAAACACAGCAAGTTCAGTTCGCAGTTTGGACCCCCTTACTACAACAGTGTGCTGCCTTCCGGGAGCCTCGGTCAAGCACATCACTGAGAACGTGGACAGGCTCCTAGAACGAACAGGAGACGACCCGGTAGTAGTCGTCCACATCGGTACAAACAACATTGGAAGAGACAGACCAAAATCCCTGCAAAACAAATTCAGAGAGCTAGGAAGGAAATTAAAAGAGAAAACCAAAACTGTGGTATTTTCTGGTATACTACCCGCACCTTGCAAAGGACCATATGGACAGCTGGAAATAATTAATCAAAACCAATGGCTGAAGACGTGGTGCACACGGGAAGGCTTCACCTATCTTGATCATTGGACCACATTCTACAACGAGGACTATCTGTATAGACGGGATGGACTGCATTTAAATAACAAGGGAACTAGTCTACTTGGAGAAAAGATCCTCGAGCAGGTTCGGAAGCATTTAAACTAGAAAGGAAGGGGGGAGAAATCAACAAAAAAACAGAAGGGAGACCGCATCAAAACAAGAACAACAACTCAGGTAAGACAACCATTAAATGTATTTATCTAAATGCTAGAAGTATCAGAAACAAAATTCTAGAACTTGAAGCTACTGCACTAACAGGTAACTATGATGTGATAGGTGTTACAGAAACGTGGTTGTCTGAGAGTGATGGGGACGAATATAATATTTGTGGGTATACACTGTATAGGAAAGACAGGCAGGACAGAAGAGGAGGAGGGGTAGCGCTATACATAAGAAACAGTCTTGAAGCCCAGGTGTTAAACCTGGACAAAGAAAATAAAACCGAATCAATATGGGTCAGAATAACAGACAAAAATTCAAAAGGCATAATAATAGGAGCATGCTATAGACCGCCAGATTCAGACGGTGAGCACAATAATCTGTTATACAATGACATTAGAAATGTGTGTAGCAAAGGAGAAGCCATACTAATGGGGGATTTCAACTTCCCCCAAATAAAATGGGAAAACCCGGTGGGTAGCGCGAAGGATGAAATAGAAATGGTGGAAATGACAAATGACTGCTTCCTAACACAATTTGTGAAGGCACCCACTAGAGGGGAGGCATGCCTTGATTTAGTCTTTTCAAATAACGAAGATAGAATAACTAAAACAGAGGTCAGAGAACCACTGGCAAACTCAGACCACAACATGGTCTCATTTGAAGTGTTTTTTAAATCCCCAAAAGTAAAGACTAAAGCTAAGGTTTACAATTTTAGAAAAGCAAACTATGAAGGTATGAAACAGAGACTAACAGAAGTAGATTGGAGTAAAATAGAGAAAACACCCACAGAAGAAGGATGGTTGTTCTTCAAAAATGTAGTACTAGAGGCGCAAAACAATTATATCCCTAAAGTAGACAAATCTAAATGTAAAACTAAATTGCCAAAATGGTTTAATAGATCAATTAAAAAAATATTCAGCGAAAAAAGGCACTTTACAGAGCATTAAAAAAGGACCAAAAAGAAAGTACACAGAAAGAGTACACAGAACTGCAAATGCAAGTCAAAAAGGAAGTTAGAAAGGCCAAGAGAGAAATAGAAATGAACATTGCTAAGGGAGCTAAAACCAATTCCAAAATGTTTTTCCAATATTACAACAGCAAGAGAACATTCAAAGAGGAGATTAAATGTTTAAGAGATACAAATGGCAAAATCGTAGAGGAAGAAAAAAAAATAGCAAATATGTTAAATGATTACTTTTCACAAGTTTTTACAAAGGAAGATACTGACAACATGCCCCACATGTCATCCAGTTCCTATCCAGTTTTAAATAACTTTAGCATAACTGAGGCAGAAGTGTTAAAGGGACTAGGAGCTCTTAAAATAAACAAATCCCCTGGGCCGGATGAGATCCTCCCAGTAGTACTCAAAGAAATGAAAGAAGTAATTTACAAACCGCTAACCAAGATCATGCAGCAGTCTCTTGACACAGGGGTGGTACCGACAGACTGGAAAATTGCAAACGTAATACCGATCCACAAAAAGGGAAACAAAACTGAACCAGGTAACTACAGACCAGTAAGCCTGACTTCTATTATATGCAAACTTATGGAAACTATAATAAGATCCAAAATGGAAAATTACCTATATGGTAACAGGGTACTGGGAGACAGTCAACATGGTTTTAGGAAAGGGAGATCGTGCCTAACTAACTTGCTTTGATTTTTTTGAGGATGCAACATCGATAATGGATAATTGCAAAGCATATGACATGGTTTATTTAGATTTCCAGAAAGCTTTTGACAAAGTCCCGCACAAAAGATTAATTCTCAAACTGAACGCAGTTGGGATTCAAGGAAACACATGTACATGGATTAGGGAGTGGTTAACATGTAGAAAACAGAAAGTACTGATTAGAGGAAAAACCTCAGAATGGAGTGTGGTAACCAGCGGTGTACCACAGGGATCAGTATTAGGTCCTCTGCTATTCCTAATCTACATTAATGATTTAGATTCTGGTATAGTAAGCAAACTTGTTAAATTTGCAGACGACACAAAAGTAGGAGGAGTGGCAAACACTGTTGCAGCAGCAAAGGTCATTCAAAATGATCTAGACAAGATTCAGAACTGGGCAGACACATGGCAAATGACATTTAATAGAGAAAAGTGTAAGGTACTGCACGCAGGAAATAAAAATGTACATTATAAATATCATATGGGAGATATTGAAATTGGAGAAGGAATCTATGAAAAAGACCTAGGAGTTTTTGTTGACTCAGAAATGTCTTCATCTAGACAATGTGGGGAAGCTATAAAAAAGGCTAACAAGATGCTCGGATACATTGTGAAAAGTGTTGAATTTAAATCAAGGGAAGTAATGTTAAAACTGTACAATGCACTAGTAAGACCTCATCTTGAATATTGTGTTCAGTTCTGGTCACCTCGCTATAAAAAAGATATTGCTGCTCTAGAAAGAGTGCAAAGAAGAGCGACCAGAATTATTCCGGGCTTAAAAGGCATGTCATATGCAGACAGGCTAAAAGAATTGAATCTGTTCAGTCTTGAACAAAGAAGACTACGTGGCGACCTAATTCAAGCATTCAAAATTCTAAAAGGTATTGACAGTGTCGACCCAAGGGACTTTTTCAGCCTGAAAAAAGAAACAAGGACCAGGGGTCACAAATGGAGTTTAGAAAAAGGGGCATTCAGAACAGAAAATAAAGCTGACACCCTGGGATCCTTCAAGAAGCTGCTTGATGAGATTTTGGGATCAATAAGCTACTAACAACCAAACGAGGAAATTAACAGTAATTTCACAAATATCCAACCCATACACACACGAAACAATGTAAGACAATAGAAAAATAAGAAACCTAATAGAAACAAAGTAGGACACCCAAAACGTGTACAAGTAAACCAAAACAGAAAGAACTCTTAATAAGAACGCACAATAGCTTAAGCCAAGGCTATAGCATAGTATTCTAATAAGCTGTAGGAAACCAGTTAATGAGTAACTTCTGCAATAACCCCAGGAAGTCTCTAACACCCTGCCCAGCTAATACAAAAGAAACTGTGTAGCGAGAAACTGGACCATCAATATCATTGCTCACCCCGCATGACACAGCGGTAAAGCATGCAACCACGTACGTGACTTCAATTGAACTTGCAGCAAAGCAAAACAAAAAAAAAAGAAAACAAACAGTCCAAAAAACGAAATCCCAAATATAATCGCCTCCAAGCGAAATGCGATTGTTGTGCAAACAAACTAAATTTCTATCCGACAAAAGAAGGAAAAAAAATAATCCTCCAGGAGAAACCAACCAACAAAAAACAATGGATCAGTCTCACCCAGTCCCGATCTCTCGTTGCTGTGATTAACTTCAAATGCTGGTACAACCTCAGTCGAAATCCTCCACGTTGCAGACTTGAAACAAAGTAAAGAGAAAAGACGAACAAGCTTGTGAAACCAAAGTATCAAAGAAAAATTATAAACTAAAATGACCCTGTGTTAAACCACTATGCTACAGTTTCTCTCTACAGCCAAACAACTCTGCACACCAAACATAAGTGGAAGCATGTTTGACTATTTAAATTAGACGAGATGCTGAACACAGACTAACAAGTTAAAACGCCACTACTAAGGATACGTAAACCAAAATTCTAAATAATTAAATATCCAGTCTCCAAAGCAAACACGAGAAATACGGGGCGACCTTTCTGTTCCTTCCAGCTCTTTTAAATCCTGAGAGAATCCATAGTCTGCCTCTAAAAGGTTCGGCAAGCCTGAGGGACTATATGCGAAAAAGAGTTCAGAAACTCAGAGACAATACACACAAACCATCAAACCGACAAAGCCTCAAACCTTCATGATAAATACCTTTCATAAACACATTCATTCCATATATTTATATACTCATATTTATTTTCTTTTGTTATTATTAAAACGAATATCAAAGGATTGAAAAGACTATAGGGTCACGCTTTATTTTAAGGGGCGCCTAGTAACTATTAACAAACTATTAGTAAATACATTAATAAACGTTAGTTACTAGTCTGTTAACAGTTAGTTAACAGTTGATAGACTGTTTGTTACTTGTATTAATAATCATTGGTTACCAGTTAGTTATCAGTTAATAGACTATTTGTTACTTGTATTTATAAACATTAGTAACTAGTCTGTTAACAGTTTGCTAACAGTTAATATACTATTTGTTACTTATATTAATAGACATTAGTTACTAGCATGTTAACAGTTTGTTAATATTTGTTACTTGATGATTGTAACTTTTCTCAGTTAATAAATTAATGAATATATGGGCCTACTTTGATGTAGACATATGGAGTAAATGTGGTAGGACTTAGAAGTAAACCCATGAATAAATCATTATTAACTATTACAAACTAATAGTAAATATATCAATAAACACCAGTTACTAGCCTGTTAACAGTTAATAGGATATTTGTTAATAACCATATTTATAAAGAGTTAGTTAATAGTGAATAGGCCCTTAAAATAAAGTGAACCACATTTTCATTTGTTAACAGGTTGTTAAGCATTTGAAGCATGGTTGTAAGCACATTAATAAAGCGAGTCAATATTTACAAGTCAAATCTTTAGGAATCTATCTAAGTCTAAAATAACAAACTAAGTTCAAACAGGCAGACTAATTACAATCCCTACCACAGGTCCCCTTTATAGACTTATTATTATTTATTTATTAGCAGACACCCTTATCCAGAGTGACTTACAATTGTTACAAGATATCACATTATTTTTACATACAGTTACATTATTTTTTACACATATTATTTTTGCATACAATTACCTGTTTATAGAGTTGGGTTTTTACTGGAGCAACCTAGGTAAAGTACCTTGCTCAAGGGTACAGTGGCAGTGTCCCCCACCTGGGATTAAACCCACAATCCTCCGTTCAAGAGTCCAGAGCCCTAACCACTATTCCATACTTACCTTCAAACCTTTGACTGATGCCACCCATGTCTTCATAATGCTGTGGTCTGCATAGTTTAAACTGTTTACCAACATAGCTATCAACTATCAACAAAGTACATGTAACTAATTAATAACCATATTTATAAAGAGTTAGTTAAGAGTGAATAGGCCCTTAAAATAAAGTGAACCACATTTTCATTTGTTAACAGGTTGGTAAGCATTTGAAGCATGGTTGTAAGCACATTAATAAAACAAATAAAGAACAGGAAAAAAATCTACTAAAGACAAGGCACCACTTTAGTTTAGACATGACTTTATTTCTCACAATTAGACCGTCAAGCAAAACCAACTTTATCAAACTTTGAAACCCATCAATGAAAACATCTTATCAATTGCTCATTCACTCAATTTCACTATTAAAACCGTAAAAACAACATTTCAAAAATATCTTTACAGTGATTGGTGATTAATTAATTGGTTAAGTAATTAATACTAATTCAAACAAATAATGTTCAAAATAAAAAAAAAAAAACAATTATATATGATATAGTTTCCTTATGTCATCAATAAGATGACCTAAAGGCCCATGTTTGTGTTTCTTTGTTAGCCAGTAGGTCCATTCAATTACATAAGGTGCACTTTGAGTGACTTCTCTGTCATGTTTCCTCTCAGCCTCCATATGTTTGATTTAAACTGACCCCATGCCCTATATAGCCATCAACAAAGTTTCTGCTGTGATTACTGTGTGATGTGTATATCCATGTTCAGTAAGTCTTTGAAAATATGCTCTCCACTCATCACTTATGATAGTTGGCCCAACCCTTGTGTATTTAACTATTATTGGTATCAATCTCTGATGTGATCTGCTTTTCACAAGTTTTAGTACTGGTTTCCGTGAAGATTGGTTACATCCAAGCATTCCAAAGACCCGGCTTTTTCTTTTCCAGGTTTGTCTCATTCTTCCTTTGTGGTGCTGCAAAAACATTAATAGAGCATTTTTAATGCATATATACACCTACATTTAACATGTCTTAATTTTGTATTTATATTCTTTTTTTATCAGTTCCTTAATTATCTTTCTGTGCTTTATGAACACAAAAACATGTATGACTTCTAATGCAATATGAAGAACTTCTAGCATTGTTTATTAATTAAAAATGTAATAATAATAAACAAAAATCAATGAGAATGTAATATAAAATTATAGGAAATTACAATAGAAAAGCCAAAAAGGGTTATGACAAATAGTAAAGTTTAGGACAGGAAATCTCACCATGTTATTTACATTGTTGACTTTTGGTGAGCAATTGTTCGCTGTATTAATGAATACTTGAGATGAAGAACCACATGTGCATTTCAGTTTTTTTTGACATGTTCCATCTTTTCATATTATCTCTCCAAGTTATATTATAATTCTGTACTTGTGCTTGAAACATTTCTATTTTAAGTCATTGATAAAGGGAACCTAAGCACACTGTGTAGGGGGAGTTAAAATGCATATGTTTCTTCTTCTGAAGGATTAAATAAAGGTAGACAATTACTTTTCTGTGATGGCAGAACTTGCTCTTATCAATTACAACACATTTGTGCCCTCCAACTTTCATGCTTCCCTTTCTTTGTAGACAGTGTACAACCTTAATGCAAATGTGTCTGCATTTTTTTGCCATTTTTGAGTGTGTTGTGGAACTACCACAATGTTTTCATCAATCATGTCCACTTGTCACAAATGCAGTCCCTGAGAAAACTTAATGAACAAGCAAGAAAAAAAAAAAAATCATTTTAAATCTACAAAATGTAGATTCTACTCAGTCTACCTACTTAATTAAAATGCTTATATATCTAGAATATATTATTTCAATGCTTAGTTTAAATTATTAGTGTACACATTAATAACAAAGAACACATGATTATATGCAATTTCATATTTAAAAAATCATGGATCCTCTCAAAGAGCAGCTAATATAATATTAATTATTTGCACATCCATACATATAAAAGTCAGTACACAATCCCTACCAACTGGGTCAATATATATAAATACCTAAAATATTACCTGAACAGGAACTTCATCCAACAGAAGAGACTTGAATGGGAACGAGCAAAAAATGATTTTTCTCTGATGGATTTTGTAGATTTGTTCCGATGTCTTCTGCAAACCCTGAAATATAGTTGAAAATGTTAACTTATTTTATATCAGAAAAGCATCATATTATTGTTAAGCATTCAAGAGATTTATTCATTTACAAATTACTACCAAACACCAAAACAACACTGATTACACTATGTAACACAATTTTTGTTCCTGGGTAGTAAGTGTTATTTCCTAATTGCTTATGCCTCAAAAGTATAGAAAATGGCTATTATTCCCCACAAACTTTGCTTTTGTGACCAGGACAGGTAAATTTCAAAATATCACTATTTCCAATGAGAAAACGGGAGCTTTTGTGTCTTTTCGTTCACATAAAGTCAGAAAAAAACAACATATGAATCCAAATTAACATGTATTTATACTAAAGTAATACAAAAATGACTACAAAAGATTTAGAAGTGAGTAGTTTTTCGAGATTTACGATTATACTGTAAATCACTTTCACGAATCAGCCCCCAGATGTAGTCTCCCATCATGTTCTCGTTATACTGTCCTTGGTAGCGGCGTTCAAAGTCCAGTATATCCTGGTGGAAGTGTTCGCCTTGCTCCTCCGAGTACGCTCCCATGTTCTCCTTGAATTTATCAAGATGAGCATCAAGGATATGGACTTTGAGGGACATCCTACAGCCCATTGTGCCGTAGTTCTTCACCAGTCTCAACCAGCTCCACATAGTTTTCGGCCTTGTGATTGCCCAGGAAGCTCCGAACCACTGCGACAAAGCTGTTCCAAGCCGCTTTCTCCTTACTAGTGAGCTTCTTGGGGAATTCATTGCACTCCAGGATCTTCTTTATCTGTGGTCCGACTTTGACCTTTGCCTCAGACAGCTTAGGGAAGAAGTCTTGAAGGTACTTGAAGGCTGCCGACTCCTTATCTAGAGCTTTCATAAGGCCCAATTTGATGTGCAGTGGTGGCATCAGCACCTTCCGGGGGTCCACCAGTGGCTCCCACTTGACGTTGTTCCTCCCCACAGAGAACTCGGTCCGCTGTGGCCAGTCCCGCCTGTGGTAGTGCGCCTTGGTGTCCCTGCTGTCCCAAAGGCAAAGATAGCAGGGAAACTTGGTAAAACCGCCTTGGAGACCCATCAGGAATACCACCATTTTGAAGTCTCCTATGACCTCCCAGCCGTACTCATCATACTTCAAGACGTCCAGCAAGGTCTTGATGCTGTTGTAATCCTCTTTGCGGTGCACCGAGTGAGCCAGGGGAAGAGACGGGTACTTGTTACCATTATGGAGCAGCACGGCTTTGAGGCTCCTGGATGAGCTGTCAATGAAGAGGCGCCACTCGTTCTGGTTACAGGCGATTTCGATTGCCTCGAACAGACTGGTCACATTACGGCAGAAGCAGAGCCTATCTTGACGGGTGAAGAAGCTGGAAAAAGGTTGGTGACGCTTCTTCTGATCTGCGACTTGCACGTCAAAAGCTCAGCATTGGACTTGGTGAGACCAAGATCTCTAATCAAGTCATTGAGGTCTTTTTAGTTGGGGTAGTATGGGTTTCTCTCCTCAGCTCCACCTCTGAAATTGTCATCTGGATCTACAACGTCTTCCTCGCTCTCTGACTTGCTGCTCTCTTCTAAAGACGGCTGCTCTCTCTCCGGAGGAGTGGGTATGGGGAACTCATGGCAGTGTGGCACCGGGGCGATGGATGAAGGAAGGTCCGGATACGTGACAGCAGGTGCATTCTTGCCAGTCCGACGTTTGGAAGGGTCCACCATGCAGAAGTAGCAGTTGCTTGAGTGGTCAGTGGGTTCCACCCAAATTCTTGGGATAGCGAACTTCATGGCTCTCTTTTCCCCTCTGTACCATCCTACAAAAATACATTTATTTCACCCATGACTAAAGTGTAAGAGATTCTCACAACATTTTTCATATATGATATATTTTTTCAATAACATTGAAAATTGTAAAACATTTTAAAATTAAAAACTTTTACAATTTAAAAAATTGTAACAAATTTTATAACATAAAATTCCGAGCAACAATTGTCCATCTTACCTTCCAGAGATTTTTTTGCAGTGCTCGCAGGTGAAATGAGGTGCCCAGGGTTTGTCTTGATCCCCGCCAGGCATGCCGAAATATGCCTTGTAGGCCTCACACATCTTAGCAGATGCTTCCACTGAGTACTTTTTCGCTCTTGTCTTGACAAATTGGCCGCAGACATAGTGTAAAGCGCGGGGATAGCAATAATAGGGCACAGTCCCGAACAAAAACAAAAACACAGTTCTGGGTGAGTGCAATCGTGCTGGTGGTCAGTGCAAACACAGGTATTTCGTGACAGTGGTGCAGTAGTGATCCGAATCGTGCTGACCCTCGGCGACAGCTCTGGATTTGTGCTTCAACTGTCTGGTGGTGCAAACACGGACAATTATTACACAGATAAACATAAAACACGTAACCCATCTTCTTTTTTTAATAATGAGAGCTCCTCTCTCGGTCCTTCTCTCTCCACGCATTTACCCAAACGAAGGAAAAGATCAGCGTTACCCTGGCCCCTATATGTAATCCCGCATGACATCGAGGTAAACGGTTGCAGCTGCCTTATTACTTGCAGCTGCCTCTCGTTTACCTTTCAAATCAATACGGTCTTACAACAGAGTCTCGCTTCTTTCCAGGCTGACTCACTTCCCTGACCCGGAAACGAACTGTCAGGCCAGCCCTTCCAGATACTTCTCCTCTCATTCTTTAGTGCCCTCACAGGTCGGGAGGAAGATTCATCACCAGAACTCATCTTTCTGTCACACCTGGTCACAAAAGCAAAGTTTGTGGGGAATAATAGCCATTTTCTATACTTTTGAGGCATAAGCAATTAGGAAATAACACTTACTACCCAGGAACCAAAAAAAATTAAAAATTTGTTACACGGTGTTATTATTAAGCTTTTTAGTTTGGAGTTCCTTTATTATTTGATTATTTGTTAAACCCTTCTAGGTGTGCTCACATTTATTGTGCGCATTTAACCTCCCCATTCTACTAAAGCTTTGAATGCATAATGTCACTTTATATTGTTGTTACTGTTTGTAATGACTGAAAGATATTTGATTTAATATGATTTTAATTAGATTAGCAAATACATATTATTGGTTTTTATTTCTTGTGTAAAATTGGTATTCTTTGAGCTCCCCAGTTCCTCCGTTCTTTTATTGCTAATACCCAGACCTCACTGGACAACAAAAGTGGTGGAAGCGGCTGCGCTACCCGAACCCGAACGACCTCACCTGTAGACAGGGAGTGAGCGTTACACTTGGTTGGCTGGCTGGCTTAACACTGGTTAAGAGAATTAAAAAGAGAGAATGTCGGAACCTGGCAGCTCAAATAATATCACTAGGGCGAGAGAGAAAATATCTCGTCCCATATTTATGCCAGAAGTGTTTAGTGGTACTGGACGGAATTGGAAAGATTGGACGGACCAATTTGATTTGGCGGCAGATATAAATAATTGGGATGATCGGCTTAAACTTAAATTTATGGGGCTCTTGATTTCAGGTCGGGCAAGAGAAATTTATGAAGGGTTGCCAGTGGAAGCACAAGATAATTATGAAAATTTAAAAACTGCTATGCAGAGGTATTTGACTCCTCAGACCAATGATGAAGGCTAACGTATTGAACTGCAAAATCGAAAGCGTCAGATGAAGTAAAATATTAGAGAGTTTGGTAGTGCTGTCACACGATTGGTTTTTAAGGCATATCCTAGAGCCGATGTCAATACCTGAGATCTAATAGCTCGTGATCATTTCATAATGCATGTAGGCAGTGGAGAGCTGAGAGTACAGTTTTGTAGTGCTAAACCAAGGAATTTGGAAGAAGCAATCAATCTGGCTTCAGAAATTGAATTGATTAGGGGACTGGAGAACAGCACTATAGTATCCCCTAGTGACGTTGCTATACGGACTGTGAATGCACCGGAAACAACTGCTTCTACAGTATCTAAAGTGTTGGGAATAGTAGAGGGATTACAGAAGGAAATATACCAATTAAAAGCGGTTAATCGGGGAAGGTTTAGGGAACAGCGTTACTGGTCACCCCCCTCCCCGTAACAATGGGCCTTGGAGGTTATCGCCCCCAAGAATTAGGAGAAATCAAGGGGATAGACAATGCTGGAATTGTGGGAGTTGGAGGCATTTAAGCAGAGCTTGGCCTGAACCGATGGAAAAATAGAGGGGGTAGGGGAGTTTGGTCGCTCATCTGCCCAATTGCTTACATCTGAAAATCGGCCAGAGGTGTACTGCCCTTCTTTAAGTGTGGGAGATGGTGTGTACTTGGAGGGGAAGATATTAGGTGTATCTTGCCAATTTTTGATTGATACTGGAGCTCAAGTCTCTCTATTGAGTGAAACTTTTTTTAACCAGATTTCCCCTGGTGTTGCTCTCACTCCTTATAATAAAAGTGTTAGAACGGCTAATAATGGGACACTGGAAGTGTGTGGTGTATGGGTTGCTTCTTGTGATTTTGATAGATTACAGTTGCTTGTACACTAGCACTGTTGGGCACTGACTTTTTATTTAAATTAGGTGTTAGTATAGACTTAAGAGCAAAAACTTGTGTTTTTTTTAAATCAGACTTTCTCTTTGGTGTCCAAGTTTAAGGAGTGTGTAGTTAAGCAGGTCTGTCTGAGTGAGACTGTGATTATTCCAGCTCGTACTGAAAGGATGTTGGCTGCAGAGGTGAGGGGGTTGTATGGTCAAGGTTGTGAGGGGATAGTAGAACCAGCCTTTACCTTTACTGAAAAATATAATATTTTTGTGGCTAGAACTGTTGCGCACCCTTGTGGTGGACAGTTAGTAGTTCATGTGGCTAATTTGCAGGGGGAACCACAGGAGTTGTGGAAGGGAACAGTTATTGCTGAGTTTACGTCAGGAGTGACAGTGATGCAACTTGAACAGGGGGAGGATAAGAGTTCATGTGCTAGTGTGGATATATTAGTTCAGGAGTTGGGATTACCAAATCGTGGGCTATCTACTGTACAATATGAAGCAGTTGGACGAGAACTGCAGAAATACCTACCGGTGTTTAGCTTGGGCGATAATGACCTTGGCAAAACTTCTCTTGTATATCATCAAATCGATACAGGATCCTCTAGACCTGTCAAGATGGGTCCCAGGAGGATGCCGGTGCACCTCCAAGAAGAAGTTAATATCCACCTGCAAGAGATGCTGGATAGTAACATCATTAGGCCATCACACAGCCCCTGGGCGGCTCCAGTGGTGCTGGTGCGGAAGAAGGATGAGAAGCTTCGGTTCTGTGTTGATTATAGGAAGTTGAATGAGGTCACAGTAAGGGATGCATATCCCTTCCCTCAAATAGATGACACGCTTGATACTTTGGCTGGAGCACAATGGTTTTCAACTCTCGACTTGGCCAGTGGTTACTTTCAGCCTCTGCAATGCTCTGAGCATGTTCCAACGGTTGATGGAGCTGGTGCTGGCTGATTTGCAGTGGACCAAGTGTTTGGTCTATTTGGACGATATCATCGTTTTCAGTCAGACTTTTGAGGAACACTTGGCGCGTCTGGGGGAAGTACTTGGGAACCTGAAGCAAGCTAACTTGAAGGTCAAGCCAAGCAAATGTCAGTTATTTGCTTCTGAAGTTAAATACTTGGGGCATGTCATATCAGGAAAAGGTGATGCTATTCGATCTTGGCCTGTACCGACAAACTCCACTGATGTAAGGAGCTTTCTTGGTTTAGCATCGTATTACAGGCGTTTTGACGCGGAATTTGCTGCTGAAGCCCTTCCTTTACATCGACTAACTGACAAGTGTGCAAAGTTTGAGTGGACTATGAACAGTCAACAAGCTTTTGATGAACTGAAACAATGCTTGACCCACTCCCCTGTCCTGGCATACCCTGAAATGAACAAGCAGTTCCTGTTGGATACCGACACTAGCAATATGGGCATTGGAGCGGTGCTATCCCAGATGGATGGAGGTCATGAAAGAGTGATAGCTTATGCTAGCCGCGCCTTGACCAAACAAGAACGCAATTATGCTACTACCAAGAAGGAGCTGTTAGCTGTAGTGACTTTTTGTGAGTATTTTCGACATTTCTTGCTGGGGAAGGAGTTTATTTTGTTAACTGATCATGGGTCATTGCGATGGCTACATAATTTTAAAGAGCCTGAGGGCCAATTGGCATGGTGGCTGGAACGGTTAGCACCTTTTCATTACTCAATTATACATCGCCCAGGGCGTCTTCACCAAAATGCAGACGCGTTGTCTCGTCGACCATTAGAGGCCACTTTTGCCCCAGCTTATGTAATCCAACCGAATGAGGCTTTGCAAGCAAACCAGGATGCAGGAGATGTTCAAGAAGCCTAGAGGGCTGACCCTGATTTGTGCAAACTTTAAGTGGAAGACTGAAGGCAGAGAGCTGCGCCCAGAGTTGCAAGATCATCCTGAGCTGGGAAGGTTCCTTGGGGTGTGGGGACAACTGATTATACAAGATGGCATCCTGAAGAGATGTTTGGGAGATCCTAATCGATTAGCTTCAGAGTACCGGGTTGTATTGCCAAGGTCATTAATACCAGTGGCCTTGCGGTCTCTCCACGATAGTATTACTGGGGGTCATTTGGGGATTGCAAAACTGAAGGAGAAGGTTAGGGAATGGTTCTATTGGCCGGATTGGGTGGGAAAATGTGAAGCATGTAACGTTTTTAAAACTACAGGTACTGCCCCACGTGCTCCAATGTGCCCTGTTCAAGCTTTTCGCCCCTTTTCACTCCCATAGATTCCTTCTCCAATTTCAGTATCTCCCATATGATATTTATAACATACATTTTTATTTCCTGCATGCAGTACCTTACACTTTTTTCTATTAAATGTCATTTGCCATGTGTCTGCCCAGTTCTGAATCTTGTCTAGATCATTTTGAATGACCTTTGCTGCTGCAACAGTGTTTGCCACTCCTCCTACTTTTGTGTCGTCTGCAAATTTAACAAGTTTGCTTACTATACCAGAATCTAAATCATTAATGTAGATTAGGAATAGCAGAGGACCTAAAACTGATCCCTGTGGTACACCACTGGTTACCACACTCCATTCTGAGGTTTTTCCTCTAAGCAGTACTTTCTGTTTTCTACATGTTAACCACTCCCTAATCCATGTACATGTGTTTCCTTGAATCCCTAATGCGTTCAGTTTGAGAATTAATCGTTTGTGCGGGACTTTGTCAAAAGCTTTCTGGAAATCTAAATAAACCATGTCATATGCTTTGCAACTATCCATTATCGATGTTGCATCCTCAAAAAAATCAAGCAAGTTAGCTAGATACAATCTCCCTTTTCTAAAACCATGTTGTCTGTCTCCCAAGACCCTGTTACCATATAGGTAATTTTATTATTTTATAAGGTAAATCTTATTATAGTTTCCATAAGTTTGCATATAATAGAAGTCAGGCTTACTGGTCTGTAGTTACCTGGTTCAGTTTTGTTTCCCTTTTTGTGGATTGGTATTACGTTTGCAATTTTCCAGTCTGTCGGTACCACCCCTGTATCAAGAGACTGCTGCATGATCTTGGTTAGCGTTTTGTAAATAACTTCTTTCATTTCTTTGAGTATGTGACAAAGTGCCTGCCCCTGTGTATATTATCTGTTATGTGTTGCGTGTGGTGTGTTTAAATGTTGGTGTATAGACATTGGTACACAGGATATAAACGGGTCTGTGTAACACAAGTGTTTAAAATGTATATGTGTATTTAGGCACGAGGATTGCACTTCATGTGCAAGTAAAATGTAGTAATATGTGAGCACGGGGAATTGCACTTTATTAATTCTTGTGCTGGGATTCAAGTGAATAATTAATTGGTAATTGAATCCCAGCACAACGGTATATATATAGAGAGAGAAAGAGATAGATAAGTGTAAATACAGATTTCAATTGTTTGTGTAGCGTTTGTCCACTCTGTGTTTTGGCCATGTCTATTCGTTTTGTTTGTCTGTTTATTTTGGCGTGAAGTGCCGTGTCCTGTCTTTTGTTTGTTAACCCTTTTATTTTACAATAAACCGGCGCCAGCCAGCACCATCATCATTTCATTTCATCCGTCCTGTCTTTTGTGTATTTCATTCCTTTTCCTGGTTCTGACGCCGCCCACTTTGGCCGTCTCTGTGACATGTGGTGTCCTGCGTGGGATAACAGCGCCTCCAAGCGTCAGACCAGGAGAGGTGTTTTTGTGGGAAAAAAAAAACAAAACCAAAAAAAAAAATTTAAAAAATGGAAAAGGACAGCACAAGGCAGCAACCACAACACCAGCTGGAGGAAAAGCAGCCCGGGTGTTACTGTTGCGCTGAGCCAGGGCATTCTAGCACCAACTGCCCCCGGTACCCCCTCGGACAGCTACCCCAACTGTGGAGGTGAGAACTATGTGGCCCGCTGCCCTGTCCATCAGGAGAAGGAGGAGCAGAGGTCGCCTCAGTCTTCCCCCACCATCAGCTGGGAGCAGAGTTATGTCCGGGCTGTGGGGCATATGGGCACACGTTAGCCATATGCCCTACGCAGTATGGAGAGGAGGAACTGGCCCAGGAGAGGAAGGTGAGGAGAAGGCAGAAAAGGGGAAAGGGGAAGAGGAAGGCAGAGGTCCCACCGCTGTCTCCAGAGCTGCACCAGTCCCCTGCAAGTGAGGGAGAGCCGCACCAGTCCCCTGTAACAAGGGTAGACTACCCGCTACTCTCACCTCCGTCGCCAGGAGACTGCACGCCACCTCCACTGGCAGGAGACTACACGCCTCCGCCACCTCCATCGGCGGGAGCAGAGCAGCAGGAGCTGTCTCTGCCTCCACCACCTCCATTGGCAGGAGCTTCCTCTGCCTCCGCCACCTCCATCGGCAGGAGCAGAGCAGCAGGAGCTGTCTCTGCCTCCGCCACCTCCATTGGCAGGAGCAGAGCCGCAGGAGCTGCCTCTGCCTCCTCCACCAGCAGAGGGTGAATGCCTGCTGGGTCCCTGTCCACCAGCAGAGGGTGAATGCCTGCTGGGTCCCTGTCCACCAGCAGAGGGTGAATGCCTGCTGGTATCACTTCCCCAACCAGCAAAGGGTGAATGCCTGCTGGTATCACTTCCCCCACCATCACAAGGAGAGGAGCTGGAGCTTCCTCTGCCTCCACCTCCATCAGGGAGAGAGGAGCAGGAGCTGCCTCTCCCTGCACCAGAAGGACCAGGACTAGATGCTGGCGGTCCTCAGCAGCCCTTGCATAGGCTGCTGAGGGAAGCACAGGGAAGAACCTCCCAGCCGCAGTGGCTGAAAAGAGGGCCAACACCCACACCTCAGCTTGTCCCGACTGCCTGTCTCGCTCGCCCAAGGATTTCAGCCTCGCTTCGCCCAAGGATGCCTACGCATCACCTGGGGTCGCCCGCCGCTCCGCATCGCCTGGGGTTGCCCGCCGCTCCGCATCGCCTGGGGTCGCCCACCGCTCCGCATCTCCTGGGGTCACCCGCCGCTCAGCATTGCCTGGGGTTACCCGCCGCTCAGCATCGCCTGGGGTTGCCTGCCACTCCGCATCACAGCCGGAAGTACTGTGGCCGGAACCCCACAAAGGGGAGCTGCCGGCCATGAAGAAGGGGGAGGAGGTCTGGAGACCACCAACCCCAGCAGCAGTTTTGCTGCCGGAGAAGGGGGAGGAGGTCTGGAGACCACCAACGCCAGCAGCAGTTTCGCTGCCGGAGATCGTGGGGGAGGAGGTCTGGAGACCACCAACCCCAGCAGCAGTTTCGCTGCCAGAGAAGGGGGAGGAGGTCTGGAGACCACTAACCCCAGCAGCAGTTTCGCTGCTGGAGATCGTGGGGGAGGAGGTCTGGAGACCACCAACCCCAGCAGCAGTTTTGCTGCCGGAGATCGTGGGGGAGGTCCGGAGACCTGCTCCCTCTGCAGTTTCTTCCCTGCAGGAAGAACTGTGGTTGAAGCCCCACCAAGGGGAGCTGCCGGCGCCGAAGAAGGGGGAAGGTCAGGAGACCACACCCTAAGCAGCCTTTCTGCTGCCAGGACTACCCTGGCAGGAGAATGCCACCCCACTGTCAACATTGCTGCTGACAGCATTACGACCCGTGGGCCCCTGGAAGCCTCCGGTCCTGGCCAAGGACTTTGGGCGGGACTTTTGGGCTTTTAAGGGGGGAGGTGGCCATTGAGGCCATGTGTGCTTTGCACAGGGGGGGGGGTATATGTGACAAAGTTCCCACCCCTGTGTATATTATCTGTTATGTGTTGCGTGTGGTGTGTTTAAATGTTGGTGTATAGACATTGGTACACGGGATATAAACGGGTCTGTGTAACACGAGTGTTTAAAATGTATATGTGTATTTAGGCACGAGGATTGCACAGCACTTCACATGCAAGTAAAATGTAGTAATATGTGAGCACGGGGAATTGCACTTTATTAATTCACGTGCTGGGATTCAAGTGAATAATTAATTGGTAATTGAATCCCAACACAACAGTATATATAGATGCACGTTGTCACATACTGGCGGTTGTGTGTTTGGGAGTGGAGAACGGGAGAGAGAGAGAGAGAGAGAGAAAGAGATAGATAAGTGTTAATATAGATTTCAATTGTTTGTGTAGCGTTCGTCCACTCTGTGTTTTGTCCGTGTCTAGTCATTTTGCTTGTCTGTTTATTTTGGCGTGAAGTGCCGTGTCCTGTCTTTTATTTGTTAAACCATTTTATTTTACAATAAACCGGCGCCAGCCAGCACCATCATCATTTCATTTCATCCGTCCTGTGTTTTGTGTATTTCATTCCTTTTCCTGGTTCTGATGCCGCCCACTTCGGCCGTCTCTGTGAGAGAGTACTATTGGGAGGATCTCATCCGGCCCAGGGGATTTGTTTATTTTAAGAGCTCCTAGTCCCTTTAACACTTCTGCCTCAGTTATGCTAAAGTTATTTAAAACTGGATAGGAACTGGATGACATGTGGGGCATGTTGTCCGTATCTTCCTTTGTAAAAACTTGTGAAAAGTAATAATTTAATATGTTTGCTATTTTTTTTTCTTCATCTATGATTTTGCCATTTGTATCTCTTAGACATTTAACCTCCTCTTTGAATGTTCTCTTGCTGTTGTAATATTGGAAAAACATTTTGGAATTGGTTTTAGCCCTGTGAGGCGAGAGTGTATTAAATGGAATGTCCAGACAGTAATTTATGTGTACAGAAATAAAATAATTTATTTTTATTATCTATACACAACAAAATAATTAAATAACAAAAGAAAACAAAATGGTGTGAGGGAAGGAGTGCAGGGGTGAAATCCAAAACAGACCGTGATAACTCGTCTTTAATCGTCTTTGTGGCAAACCATACATAAACAAAAAAAGACAAAAGAAATGTTAGTGTTTTTTTAAAAAATCCCGCTGCACCAAACTAGTCTCTCCCTCCACCCGTTACTCCTCCTATTTTACTTTCGGACCAACCCCGAACACAGTAGTACGTTCCCTTTAGTATGTAATGTCCCGCCTCTGTAGTCAGTGGAACACCAATCCCCAACTGACAAGTGTCCTTATCCTTCACTTGACTCCAGTGGCTGGAATTTACATACTCGTACTTCCGCCCCTCACCAAGGTGCCGCCCCTCAAAAGATGACTTTTGCCATGGTCACGAGATCTTGGTAAGGGAAGTCCCGAGTTGGTTTGATGCCATCTACTGTCGGGAGGCTGAATCACAGACCGAAATCCCTTTGACTCATCACATATCCCACCCCTCAGAGTGGAGCCGAAGGAACACTCGGAAACCTCTAACCCTTCCCTTTTCCCTCCCTCCCGGGAAAAAAAATCAGCATTTTGATGTAACTTACCCGCACGATACCTTATTTGAAAGGCGAAGGGTTGGAGCGCCAGGTACCACCGCGTAATCCTAGCGTTTGAATCCTTCATCGTGTCTAACCACTTTAAAGAAGCGTGATCTGTGATGAGTACAAAAGGTCGTCCCAGAAGATAGTATTTTAAAGATTTGCCCATTTCACTGCCAGGCATTCTTTCTCCACTACCGAATACCTCTGTTCTCTGGGCAGTAACTTCCGACTGATGTATAGTATCGGGTGTTCTATACCATCTCTCTCCTGGGACAGAACCGCCCCCAGACCAGTCTGCGATGCATCTGTCTGCAGGACGAACTCTCGGCTGAAATCCGGGCTTATTAATGCTGGGGCCTGACTCAAATTAGTTTTAATAGATTCAAAGGCTGTCTGACACTCTGCACTCCACTTAATTTTATTTGGAGCGTTCTTTTTAGTGAGATCAGTGAGAGGGGCGGCTATAGTGGAAAAGTGTGGAATAAAGCGGCGGTAATAACCAGCCAACCCTAACAGTGATCTCACCTGGGTTTTCGTGGTAGGTACCGGTGAATCCAACAAAGCCTGGACTTTTGAAACCAACGGTTTCACTCTACCCTTACCCATTATGAAACCTAAATATTTAGTTTCTTCTTTTCCAATAGCGCACTTTGCCATGTTCGCTGTGAGCCCCGCCCTCCTCAGAGACTGTAAGACGGCTTCTAATCTAGTCAAATGTTCTCTCCAGGAAGAACTATAAATGACTACATCATCGATATACGCAGCTGCATACTCTCGATGAGGTTGTAAAACCCTGTCCATTAGTCTCTGAAAAGTAGCAGGCGCTCCATGAAGTCCGAACGGCATAGTACAAAATTGAAAAAGACCCTCTGGGGTTGAAAATGCCGTTTTCTCACGAGAGGCTTTCGTTAATGGAATTTGCCAATATCCTTTCGTCAGATCCAGAGTTGAAATAAACCGAGCTTGCCCCAGTTTGTCTAAGAGTTCATCTACTCGAGGCATGGGATATGCATCAAACTTGGAGATAGCATTCACCCTCCTAAAATCGATACATAATCGTAGTGACCCATCTGGCTTGTCTATTGGTACTATTGGGCTACACCACTCACTTCGGGAAGGTTCAATTACCCCAAGTTTCAACATACACTCCACCTCCCTTCGAACAGAATCTCTCCGACTCTCTGGAATGCGATACGGTCTCTGTCTAACTCTTAGACCTGGCGGAGTGATAATAGCATGTTCGATCAAATGCGTTCTTCCAGGCACGTTAGAAAACACATCACTGAACATTTTAATTAGATTGCTTACCTCTTCACGCTGATCAGGAGTTAATTGTTCCCCCATCGGGACCTCAATTGCTGACTCTGGCTCAATTGAGGGTCCAAAATCCTCTCCCTCCTGTACAGGAGATATAAAATGGACTTCCCGTTCTTTCCACGGTTTCAGGAGATTAACATGATAAATTTGACTTTCTTTCCGACGCCCAGGCTGTCGGATCTCATAATTGACTTTACCAATTGCTCGAATAACCTGAAAGGGACCCTGCCATTTAGCAAACAACTTAGATTCCGATGAGGGCAACAATAACAACACTTTATCTCCAGGTCGAAAGTTCCGAATTCTTGCATTTTTATTGTAGCTTTGTTGCTGCTTCTGCTGTGCCGCTTTGAGATTGTCATGTGCCAATCGACCGACTAATTCTAAGCGATCGCGTAACTGCAACACATATTTTACTACATTTTTAGACTCCTTTGACTGTTCTTCCCAGCCTTCTCTTATGAGATCCAAGATACCCCGCGGCTGCCGACCGTACAAGAGCTCAAACGGGGAAAACCCCGTTGAGGATTGTGGTACCTCGCGAACTGCAAAGAGCAAGTAGGGAAGCAGTTTAGCCCAATTGCGTTTTTCTTGATCTACAAAGCGGCGCAACATATTTTTCAAAGTCTGATTAAATCGTTCAACAAGCCCATCCGTTTGAGGATGAAAAACTGAGGTTCTAATTGAACGAATTTTCAATAATTTATATAGTTGCTGAATACAGTCTGACATAAAATTAGTGCCCTGATCAGTGAGAATTTCTTTCGGGATTCCCACCCTAGAGAATATTTTTACCAATTCATTCGCTACAGCTACTGCATTCATAGAGCGTAAGGGAACAGCTTCTGGATATCTCGTTGCGTAGTCCACTACTACTAAAATATACCGATATCCTGACTCTGTTCCCTCCAGAGGGCCTACTAAATCTACACCAATCCTTTCAAACGGTACCCCAATAATTGGAAGTGGAACCAGAGGTGCGGGGCGAACTGACTTAGGGGCAGCTAATTGACATTCAGGACACTCCGATACATACTTCCGCACAAGACCATAAACCCCAGGCCAAAAAAACCGGGCCAGAATTCGTTCCTGAGTCTTTTCAGTTCCCAAATGACCTGAAAATGGAATGTCATGCGCCAATCTCATGACTTCTGACTGAAAAGGCCTAGGAACCAATAACTGTTTTAAGAACATAAGAACATAAGAAAGTTTACAAACGAGAGGAGGCCATTCGGCCCATCTTGCTCGTTTTGGTTGTTAGTAGCTTATTGATCCCAAAATCTCATCAAGCAGCTTCTTGAAGGATCCCAGGGTGTCAGCTTCAACAACATTACTGGGGAGTTGATTCCAGACCCCTCACAATTCTCTGTGTAAAAAAGTGTCTCCTATTTTCTGTTCTGAATGCCCCTTTTTCTAAACTCCATTTGTGACCCCTGGTCCTTGTTTCTTTTTACAGGCTGAAAAAGTCCCTTGCGTCGACACTGTCAATACCTTTTAGAATTTTGAATGCTTGAATTAGGTCGCCACGTAGTCTTCTTTGTTCAAGACTGAACAGATTCAATTCTTTTAGCCT
Source organism: Polyodon spathula (assembly GCF_017654505.1). NCBI lineage: Eukaryota > Metazoa > Chordata > Actinopteri > Acipenseriformes > Polyodontidae > Polyodon > Polyodon spathula. The sequence continues at coordinate 508,437 of NC_054560.1, forward strand.
GTCTGCATATGACATGCCTTTTAAGCCCGGAATAATTCTGGTCGCTCTTCTTTGCACTCTTTCTAGAGCAGCAATATCTTTTTTATAGCGAGGTGACCAGAACTGCACACAATATTCAAGATGAGGTCTTACAAGTGCATTGTACAGTTTTAACATTACTTCCCTTGATTTAAATTCGACACTTTTCACAATGTATCCGAGCATCTTGTTAGCCTTTTTTATAGCTTCCCCACATTGCCTAGATGAAGACATTTCTGAGTCAACAAAAACTCCTAGGTCTTTTTCATAGATTCCTTCTCCAATTTCAATATCTCCCATATGATATTTATAATGTACATTTTTATTTCCTGCGTGCAGTACCTTACACTTTTCTCTATTAAATGTCATTTGCCATGTATCTGCCCAGTTCTGAATCTTGTCTAGATCATTTTGAATGACCTTTGCTGCTGCAACAGTGTTTGCCACTCCTCCTATTTTTGTGTCGTCTGCAAATTTAACAAGTTTGCTTACTATACCAGAATCTAAATCATTAATGTAGATTAGTAATAGCAGAGGACCTAATACTGATCCCTGTGGTACACCACTGGTTACCACACTCCATTCTGAGGTTTTTCCTCTAATCAGTACTTTCTGTTTTCTACATGTTAACCACTCCCTAATCCATGTACATGTGTTTCCTTGAATCCCAACTGCGTTCAGTTTGAGAATTAATCTTTTGTGCGGGACTTTGTCAAAAGCTTTCTGGAAATCTAAATAAACCATGTCATATGCTTTGCAATTATCCATTATCGATGTTGCATCCTCAAAAAAATCAAGGAAGTTAGTTAGACACGATCTCCCTTTCCTAAAACCATGTTGACTGTCTCCCAGTACCCTGTTACCATATAGGTAATTTTCCATTTTGGCTCTTATTATAGTTTCCATAAGTTTGCATATAATAGAAAGTCAGGCTTACTGGTCTGTAGTTACCTGGTTCAGTTTTGTTTCCCTTTTTGTGGATCGGTATTACGTTTGCAATTTTCCAGTCTGTCGGTACAACCCCTGTGTCAAGAGACTGCTGCATGATCTTGGTTAGCGGTTTGTAAATTACTTCTTTCATTTCTTTGAGTACTACTGGGAGGATCTCATCCGGCCCAGGGGATTTGTTTATTTTAAGAGCTCCTAGTCCCTTTAACACTTCTGCCTCTGTTATGCTAAACTTATTTAAAACTGGATAGGAACTGGATGACATGTGGGGCATGTTGTCAGTATCTTCCTTTGTAAAAACTTGTGAAAAGTAATCATTTAACATATTTGCTTTTTTTTTTTCTTCCTCTACGATTTTGTCATTTGTATCTCTTAAACATTTAATCTCCTCTTTGAATGTTCTCTTGCTGTTGTAATATTGGAAAAACATTTTGGAATTGGTTTTAGCTCCCTTAGCAATGTTCATTTCTATTTCTCTCTTGGCCTTTCTAACTTCCTTTTTGACTTGCATTTGCAGTTCTGTGTACTCTTTCTGTGTACTTTCTTTTTGGTCCTTTTTTTAATGCTCTGTAAAGTGCCCTTTTTTCGCTGAATATTTTTTTTAATTGATCTATTAAACCATTTTGGCAATTTAGTTTTACATTTAGATTTGTCTACTTTAGGGATATAATTGTTTTGCGCCTCTAGTACTACGTTTTTGAAGAACAACCATCCTTCTTCTGTGGGTGTTTTCTCTATTTTACTCCAATCTACTTCTGTTAGTCTCTGTTTCATACCTTCATAGTTTGCTTTTCTAAAATTGTAAACCTTAGCTTTAGTCTTTACTTTTGAGGATTTAAAAAACACTTCAAATGAGACCATGTTGTGGTCTGAGTTTGCCAGTGGTTCTCTGACCTCTGTTTTAGTTATTCTGTCTTCGTTATTTGAAAAGACTAAATCAAGGCATGCCTCCCCTCTAGTGGGTGCCTTCACAAATTGTGTTAGGAAGCAGTCATTTGTCATTTCCACCATTTCTATTTCATCCTTCGCGCTACCCACCAGGGTTTTCCCATTTTATATGGGGGAAGTTGAAATCCCCCATTAGTATGGCTTCTCCTTTGCTACACGCATTTCTAATGTCATTGTATAACAGATTATTTTGCTCACCGTCTGAATCTGGCGGTCTATAGCATGCTCCTATTATTATGCCTTTTGAATTTTTGTCTGTTATTCTGAACTATATTGATTCGGTTTTATTTTCTTTGTCCTGGTTTAACACCTGGGCTTCTAGACTGTTTCTTATGTATAGCGCTACCCCCTCCTCCTCGTCTGTCCTGCCTGTCTTTCCTATACAGTGTATACCCACAAATATTATATTCGTCCCCATCACTCTCAGATAACCACGTTTCTGTAACACCTATCACATCATAGTTACCTGTTAGTGCAGTAGCTTCAAGTTCTAGAATTTTGTTTCTGATACTTCTAGCATTTAGATAAATACATTTAATGGTTGTCTTACCTGAGTTGTTGTTCTTGTTTTGATGCGGTCTCCCTTCTGTTTTTTTGTTGATTTCTCCCCCCTTCCTTTCTAGTTTAAATGCTTCCGAACCTGCTCGAGGATCTTTTCTCCAAGTAGACTAGTTCCCTTGTTATTTAAATGCAGTCCATCCCGTCTATACAGATAGTCCTCGTTGTAGAATGTGGTCCAATGATCAAGATAGGTGAAGCCTTCCCGTGTGCACCACGTCTTCAACCATTCGTTTTGATTAATTATTTCCAGCTGTCCATATGGTCCTTTGCAAGGTGCGGGTAGTATACCAGAAAATACCACAGTTTTGGTTTTCTCTTTTAATTTCCTTCCTAGCTCTCTGAATTTGTTTTGCAGGGATTTTGGTCTGTCTCTTCCAATGTTGTTTGTACCGATGTGGACGACTACTACCGGGTTGTCTCCTGTTCGTTCTAGGAGCCTGTCCACGTTCTCAGTGATGTGCTTGACCGAGGCTCCCGGAAGGCAGCACACTGTTGTAGTAAGGGGGTCCAAACTGCGAATTGAACTTGCTGTGTTTCTCAATATGGAGTCCCCAACAATCATGACCTCCCTTCTTTTTACTGTCTTGTCACCACTGTCAATAGGGTCCTGGATGTTGTTCCTTTCATTCTCTTGTTGTTGGTTCTGCTCATCAAAATTCTGAAGTGACTCAAATCTGTTGGTTGTTTTGATTTCTGGTGGTTGTGTTTGACGAAGTTTCTTTTTTTCCCTGCTTCTGCCTACCTGAACCCAGCTGTTCTGACCTTCTATCTCCCTGGTGGCTTTCAGTCTGTTAGGGGTGATGCAGACTTCCATGAATTGTGGGTGTGCCAGTTCCTCAAGATCCTGTTGCTGTCTCACTTCTTCCAGCTCCATTTCTAGCATGCTTACTAGTTTATGCAAATCCTGGATCGCGCGGCACTTTACGCACACTTGGTTTAGCTCCGCTGGGTTTTCTCGGATTTCCCACATCAAGCAGGTGTCACAGATTACTGGCTTGAAGACCATGTTGAGGGTTTTTTTTTTTTTTTTTTTTGAAGTTTAGTTTCTTCTGCAGCCGTCAACCTGCTTTCAAACTGCTTCGAAACTGCTCTGTACTTTTCCACGCTGTACTTCTCCCACTCGCTGTCGCTTCCACTCGCTGTCGCTGGGAAGACTGCCTCGTTTAACTGCGTTGTTCTGCTGTGCTGTCGGCTCCTCCCCTCGCCCGTGTCTCAAAACGGCGCTGAATTTGAATCAGCTGCTCCGAGTTTCAGCTTGTTTGTTATCAGAAAAACACACGCGGCTGTGTTTCCCCAATGTCCTCTGTTTTCTGATTAAAGCAATTCAAGATGCAATTTCTCCTTTCTGCTTCGAAACTGCTCTGTACTTTTCCACGCCTGTACTTCTCCCACTCGCTGTCGCTTCCACTCGCTGTCGCTGGGAAGACTGCCTCGTTTAACTGCGTTGTTCTGCTGTGCTGTCGGCTCCTCCCCTCGCCCGTGTCTCAAAACGGCGCTGAATTTGAATCAGCTGCTCCGAGTTTCAGCTTGTTTGTTATCAGAAAAACACACGCGGCTGTGTTTCCCCAATGTCCTCTGTTTTCTGATTAAAGCAATTCAAGATGCAATTTCTCCTTTCTGCTTGGAAACTGCTCTGTACTTTTCCACGCCTGTACTTCTCCCACTCGCTGTCGCTTCCACTCGCTGTCGCTGGGAATGACATAATAATAGGAGCATGCTATAGACCGCCAGATTCAGACGGTGAGCACAATAATCTGTTATACAATGACATTAGAAATGTGTGTAGCAAAGGAGAAGCCATACTAATGGGGGATTTCAACTTCCCCCAAATAAAATGGGAAAACCCGGTGGGTAGCGCGAAGGATGAAATAGAAATGGTGGAAATGACAAATGACTGCTTCCTAACACAATTTGTGAAGGCACCCACTAGGGGGGAGGCATGCCTTGATTTAGTCTTTTCAAATAACGAAGAGAGAATAACTAAAACAGAGGTCAGAGAACCATTGGCAAACTCAGACCACAACATGATCTCATTTGAAGTGTTTTTTTAAATCCCCAAAAGTAATGACTAAAGCTAAGGTTTACAATTTTAGAAAAGCAAACTATGAAGGTATGAAACAGAGACTAACAGAAGTAGATTGGAGTAAAATAGAGAAAACACCCACAGAAGAAGGATGGTTGTTCTTCAAAAATGTAGTACTAGAGGCGCAAAACAATTATATCCCTAAAGTAGACAAATCTAAATGTAAAACTAAATTGCCAAAATGGTTTAATAGATCAATTAAAAAAAATATTCAGCGAAAAAAGGCACTTTATAGAGCATTAAAATAGGACCAAAAAGAAAGTACGCAGAAAGAGTACACAGAACTGCAAACGCAAGTCAAAAAGGAAGTTAGAAAGGCCAAGAGAGAAATAGAAATAAACATTGCTAAGGGAGCTAAAACCAATTCCAAAATGTTTTTCCAATATTACAACAGCAAGAGAACATTCAAAGAGGAGATTAAATGTTTAAGAGATACAAATGGCAAAATCGTAGAGGAAGAAAAAAAAATAGCAAATATGTTAAATGATTACTTTTCACAAGTTTTTACAAAGGAAGATACTGACAACATGCCCCACATGTCATCCAGTTCCTATCCAGTTTTAAATAAGTTTAGCATAACTGAGGCAGAAGTGTTAAAGGGACTAGGAGCTCTTAAAATAAATAAATCCCCTGGGCTGGATGAGATCCTCCCAATAGTACTCAAAGAAATGAAATAAGTAATTTACAAACCGCTAACCAAGATCATGCAGCAGTCTCTTGACACAGGGGTGGTACCGACAGACTGGAAAATTGCAAACGTAATACCGATCCACAAAAAGGGAAACAAAACTGAACCAGGTAACTACAGACCAGTAAGCCTGACTTCTATTATATGCAAACTTATGGAAACTATAATAAGATCCAAAATGGAAAATTACCTATATGGTAACAGGGTCCTGGGAGACAGTCAACATGGTTTTAGGAAAGGGAGATCGTGCCTAACTAACTTGCTTGATTTTTTTGAGGATGCAACATCGATAATGGATAATTGCAAAGCATATGACATGGTTTATTTAGATTTCCAGAAAGCTTTTGACAAAGTCCCGCACAAAAGATTAATTCTCAAACTGAACGCAGTTGGGATTCAAGGAAACACATGTACATGGATTAGGGAGTGGTTAACATGTAGAAAACAGAAAGTACTGATTAGAGGAAAACCTCAGAATGGAGTGTGGTAACCAGTGGTGTACCACAGGGATCAGTATTAGGTCCTCTGCTATTCCTAATCTACATTAATGATTTAGATTCTGGTATAGTAAGCAAACTTGTTAAATTTGCAGACGACACAAAAGTAGGAGGAGTGGCAAACACTGTTGCAGCAGCAAAGGTCATTCAAAATGATCTAGACAAGACTCAGAACTGGGCAGACACATGGCAAATGATATTTAATAGAGAAAAGTGTAAGGTACTGCACGCAGGAAATAAAAATGTACATTATTAATATCATATGGGAGATACTGAAATTGGAGAAGGAATCTATGAAAAAGACCTAGGAGTTTTTGTTGACTCAGAAATGTCTTCATCTAGACAATGTGGGGAAGCTATAAAAAAGGCTAACAAGATGCTCGGATACATTGTGAAAAGAGTTGAATTTAAACCAAGGGAAGTAATGTTAAAACTGTACAATGCACTAGTAAGACCTCATCTTGAATATTGTGTGCAGTTCTGGTCACCTCGCTATAAAAAAGATATTGCTGCTCTAGAAAGAGTGCAAAGAAGAGCGACCAGAATTATTCCGGGCTTAAAAGGCATGTCATATGCAGCAGGCTGAAAGAATTGAATCTGTTCGGTCTTGAACAAAGAAGGCTACGTGGCGACCTAATTCAAGCATTCAGAATTCTAAAAGGTATTGACAGTGTCGACCCAAGGGACTTTTTCAGCCTGAAAAAAGAAACAAGGACCAGGGGTCACAAATGGAGATTAGACAAAGGGGCATTCAGAACAGAAAATAGGTGGCACTTTTTTACACAGAGAATTGTGAGGGTCTGGAATCAACTCCCCAGTAATGTTGTTGAAGCTGACACCCTGGGATGCTTCAAGAAGCTGCTTGGTGAGATTCTGGGATCAATAAGCTACTAACAACCAAACGAGCAAGATGGGCCGAATAGCTTCCTCTTGTTTGTAAACTTTCTTATGTTCTTAAGTCAAAGTTCAAAAGCTTTATTTTGGTTCAAAAATCAAATATGCACAGCAAATACAAAACAACAATATACATGACAAACTTCAAAAATCTTTTACAATTACATTCTTAAACTTCACACAATAAAAGAAAACCATCAAATTTGGACAAATCAATAGCTCTTTCAATTCACTTTTAACATTTGACAGATACAAAACCAACATCACATTTACAATCATGTCACAGAGACACAAATACATTGGCCAAGTTAATGTCAATCAAATTCATTAAAGGGGGAGGTAATAGCAGGAGAACTAAAATAAGGGATCAAATCCCAAGGAATAGGCAACACCAGGGTGCTACCAGTGACAAACACAACATGTAAACCAACACAAGACAAAAATACATTTAAACAAAGCAAATTCTACAACTAACCCAACAAATTAAGCTCTAAAAGCATCAAAATACAACTAAGCTTCACCTAACACATGTTATAATAAACTACACCTCAACACACTGAGCTAAAAGCACAAATAATTGCAGTCAAATGAGACATTTACACAATGCACACCAACCCAGACAAAAACTACCAGCATGCAAACCAACCCAGACAAAAACTACCAGCATGCAAACCAACCCAGACAAAACTACCAGCATGTAAACCAACCCAGACAAAAACTACCAGCATGCAAACCAACCCAGACAAAAACTACCAGCATGCAAACCAACCCAGACAAAAACTACCAGCATGGAAACCAACCCAGACTAACACTACCAGCATGCAAACCAACCCAGACAAAAACTACCAGCACGCAAACCAACCCAGACAAAAACTACCAGCACGCAAACCAACCCAGACAAAAACTACCAGCACGCAAACCAACCCAGACAAAAACTACCAGCACGCAAACCAACCCAGACAAAAACTACCAGCACGCAAACCAACCCAGACAAACACTACCAGCACGCAAACCAACCCAGACAAAAACTACCAGCACGCAAACCAACCCAGACAAAAACTACCAGCATGCAAACCAACCCAGACAAAAACTACCAGCATGCAAACCAACCCAGACAAAAACTACCAGCATGCAAACCAACACAGACAAAAACTACCAGCATGCACACCAACCCAGACAAAAACTACCAGCATGGAAACCAACCCAGACAAACACTACCAGCATGCAAACCAACCCAGACAAAAACTACCAGCATGCAAACCAACCCAGACAAAAACTACCAGCATGCAAACCAACCCAGACAAAAACTACCAGCATGGAAACCAACCCAGACAAAAACTACCAGCATGCAAACCAACACAGACAAAAACTACCAGCATGCAAACCAACACAGACAAAAACTACCAGCATGCAAACCAACCAAGACAAAAACTACCAGCATGCAAACCAACACAGACAAAAACTACCAGCATGCAAACCAACCCAGACAAAAACTACCAGCATGGAAACCAACCCAGACTAACACTACCAGCATGCAAACCAACCCAGACAAAAACTACCAGCATGCAAACCAACCCAGACAAAAACTACCAGCATGCAAACCAACCCAGACAAAAACTACCAGCATGGAAACCAACCCAGACAAAAACTACCAGCATGCAAACCAACCAAGACAAAAACTACCAGCATGCAAACCAACACAGACAAAAACTACCAGCATGGAAATCAACCGACAAAAAAAAAACACATGATATTTAAACAAATCAAATTCTACAACTTAATTTGACAAACTCAACACCTGGCACTACAACAAATGAAAGCTTCACCTAACACAATCTACAATGTAACAAATACATTTCGCTTAAAAGCACTAAAAACCACAAAAAATTGACCGTTGACCGCTTAGAGCCTGGAGGAAGGGCTGCCCTCAGCCACGGATTCCCTGAGGTTTCCCCCTAAAAAAAAAAAAAAAAAAAAAAAAATGTGAGTTGGGTTTTTATCCTTACCTGGGTGCTGAGTGGTTCGTATTTAGTAGTTCTGCGGGGTGCGTGGTCGGGTTTGAGAGGATGGGCTCTCTCCCTCAGTGCAGTCATGCTCTGGGGGACGGGCCGTGTCCCAGCTGCTGATTTTCATTAAATTTCAATATTTGGGGGTTAGGTGGTAGAGTGCCACTGTGGAGACCGTTAAATATTTTTTGTTATTCATTCATGGTTTGGCGGCCTCATCATTCTGGGGAGAGGTGGCTACAGCCACTTATCTGCAGCACTGGCATGCATGTATCTGTTCATGTATTTCTAGCTGGCCTCGCGCAGGTAGCCGTCAGGCACCCGCGGACGAGACCTCCAGCTAAATTTATTTTTCACTCGGACCCTGAGCGCCCATCTGCAATTGCAATTGCTATCATCATTATTCATTCACTGCCATTCATTTAAGCCGATTCTCCGTGCTGAAAAGAGAAAAGTTACACAAAAAATACACTTGACTTTGTATTCTTGGACACTCATGAAGCAAAACACCCGACAAGAAGAATCAAACCTGAAACAAAATCGAAAACAGAGCCAGGAACAATACTCTGTATTTACAGAAACACCGTATTAACTAAACAAGGTGCTACCGGTGACATCAACACAGCATGCTAACACACACTGGACAAGACAAACACACCAACTCAGTTGAACCACTTCAGAAAAATAAAAAATATACGAGTCCTAATCCATTCAACTTACTCCACTTCATGAATTACATTCAAACTAAGCTACCAATGTCATAAACTGCACTTCAGCTAACACTAAACGAATGCATTTCACTTAACAACCACACTGAGACAAAAAAAAAAAACACACACACACACAACCAGAAACACAAATACTTAACTTTGTATTCTTCAATTTTCATGAAGGAGACACCACCCCACACAAGGAATTTCAAACCTGAAAGAAAATGAAACAAGAATCAAAACAAAGCCAAAGCAAATACTCTCAATGTATAGTAACACTCAACTAACTAAACCCCAGGGTGCTACCAGTGACATCAACACAACATGCAAACAAACAAACAAAAACACTCAAATCACACCACAACTTAACACTATTCCTCAAATCAATTCAACTTAATCCACTTTAATACTTACACAAAAAACAAACTTCACCTATCAAACTACAACAAACACCCAACACTTCAACCAATATGTACAACCACTTCCAAAAGCTCTCAACTTTTAAAGCTACACACCATCAAAATAAAAAAAAAATAAAAAAATCACAACAAACCCCACAGAAACACTGTAAATCAATACAAATAACTAACTCAACACCAGGGTGCTACTAGTGACATTAACGCAGCATGCAAACCGGCACTGCACAAAACTCACAGCTTCCGCTCAAATAAATTGAGCACACAGCCAATCAAATCCTTTGCATCGCTTCCAATAACTTACACAAGCAAAGTCTAAAGTACTTCAGTCCACTGCAACAACTTACATTACATACATCTGAACTAGTCAATTAAACGGCGACTCCAGGCGACGGCAGCAGCAGCAGACCCTCGGGAGGAGACGGCAGCAGCAGCAGCAGACCCTCGGGAGGAGACGGCAGCAGCAGCAGACCCTCGGGAGGAGACGGCAACAGCAGCAGCAGACCCTTGGGAGGTGATGGCAGCAGCAGTGGACCCTCAGGAGGTGACGGTACCAGCAGTGGACCCTCAGGAGGTGACGGCAGCAGCAGTGGACCCTCGGAAGGAGAACTCGGGAGGGGAGCCCCTGGCCATAGAGGCAGCAGCGGGAGCTCCACTTCTCCCTTGTACCCTTTAACTGGTAGCTCCCCAAGTGATGCAGAGCAGCGGGCAACCCCAGGTGATGCATGGCAGGCATCCTTGGGCGGAGCAAGGCAGGTATCCTTTGGTGGAGCGAAGCAGGCATCCTTGGGCGGTAGAGACAGAAGCAGCAGATACTCACCCTCTGCTAGTGGAGGTGGGAGCTGAAAACAGTCCTCCCATGGCGGTGGAGGCGGAACCAGCAGGAATTCATCCTCTGCTGGTGGAGGTGGGAGCTGCAAACAGTCCTCCCATGGCAGTGGATGTGGAACCAGCAGGAATTCATCCTCTGCTGGTGGAGGTGGTGGAGGCAGAGGCAGATCCTACTGCTCTGCTCCTGGTGGTGGAAGTGGTGGAGGTGGGAGCAGCGTGTAGTCTCCCCCTGTTGCAGAGGACTGGTGCAGCTCTCCCTCACTTGCAGGGGACTGGTGTGGCTCTCCTTTTAATCTTGGGAAAGTGGTACTTGTGTCTGTGCTGTGTTGTGCAGGGAAGATAGTGCTCAGAGGGTACTGCTGGCTCTGTGGCGGCAGCTCCTGGTTCTCTTCTCGTGAGGGTGGTGGTGAAACCAGCAGGTATTCTCCCTCTGCTGGTGGAGGTGGGAACAGCAGGCACTTTTCCTCCACTGTTCTCATCTTGGGCTGTGGACCTGGAGGCTTCCCTTTCTTGGGCTGCGGACACTCTGCATCCTCCTTCTTGGGCTGTGGACGTTTGTGCTCCTGCCCCTCAGACTGTGGAGGCGAAACCAGCAGACATTCTCCCTCTGCTGGTGGAGACGGCAGCGATGGCTCCTCTCCCTCTAGCACTGGAAACGATGGAGCTGGAGATAGCAGGAGCCCTGTCATATCTGCAGCCAGGTAGTGGATTACCAGGTCCGCAATGTCTGGGAGGGACACTGGGAGGTGTTGCTTTTCCCAGGCTTCCCATCGCTCTCCATCTCTGGCCCACAGGAGGTTGATCACATTGGGGAGGGCCTCTTCAGCATTCCTCCCAGGCTCCACCAGCCAGCCCCAGATTCCCTCAGAAGAGAGGGAATTAGTTGGACTCTGAGCCAGTGGGACCTCTCCCTCTGATGCCCAACACTCAGGCTCCTCCATCTCCTGCCATGCATGGCTCTGGCTGAGTGGCAGGTACCTGACCTCGACACACAGGAAGCACCACCCTTCCTCATCCAGACAGGCAAGGCGAGCATCCAGCGTCGCACACCTAGAGATGTAATCAACCCCCCCCCCCCCCCCCCAAAAGGACACCACACAAAAAGCCCCTTTTTAAACAAAAAAGAAAAAAAAACACAAAAAAAACACTGTCTTTCCCTTATCTGACTTTGAGGCTGGGTTTATCCCTCTTCAGACACCATATGAGACCAGGATGCCTGTAGTGGTGACGTCAGACCGGGAAGAACGCAGAAACCAAAACACATAATGGTGGTGAACCTGAGGCGCTACAGCGTCCAGCGTTGGCCAATCAAACAGACAGACAAAACAGGCGTGGACGAACACTGAACAAGTGCCGCGCTGGCACTTCCAGCACACTGTAGCAATTGTTTTTAAATAAACTCTACTCTCTCACCTGTTCTCCACTCCCGAACACGCAACCCAGAGTCAGTGAAAACATGCTGCTTTTATGCAGCTGTACTGAGACTCGATTGCTAATTAATCATTCAATTGGTGTCTTGGTACAACTGCACGTGAATTAATGAAGTGCAATTCCCCGTACTCACATAATATTGCATTTTAGTGCTGTGCAATCCTCGTGCCTAAATACAAATTACACTTTATAACACTCATAACCATATATGCTCATAACCAATATTTACTGTGTATTATGTACATAAACACCAACATTAACACACTACATACAACATAAAACAATAAACACATAAAAGGAGCGGGACACTCCGCCACAGACTTGCAAAAAAATCACCCAGTGACCCCCACAGTGCCGCATGCACCCACAACACATCTAGAAGCTTCACCTACCATTGTTGTACTACACTACTGATAGAACTATCACACTGCACTCAACACCACTGACATGCTACAACCGACACTGCGACCCGCACTTACTCATGGCTCTTCAACAATAAACACACTGGAGTAAAATAGGTCACAGATCTTTCTTAGCAAATCCGCCATTGATATTAAAGAGACAAAACAAAGAAATTAGTCAGGTACACTTTTTAGAAAATTAAAGTCCTCGGGGCTAAAATTAAAAATCACTCGGTGCAGGAACCCTAACCCTAACCCTAACCAACCACGATTGGGCTGGAAATTAAAAATCACTCGGTGCAAGGAACCTAACCCTAACCCTAACCCTAACCCTAACCCTAACCCTAACCCTAACCCTAAACCCTAACCCTAACCCTAACCCTAACCCTAACCCTAACCCTAAACCCTAACCCTAACCCTAACCCTAAACCCTAACCCTAACCCTAACCCTAACCCTAAACCCTAACCCTAACCCTAACCCTAACCCTAAACCCTAACCCTAACCCTAACCTAAACCCTAACCCTAACCCTAACCCTAACCCTAACCCTAACCCTAACCCTAACCCTAACCCTAAACCCTAACCCTAACCCTAACCCTAACCCTAAACCCTAACCCTAACCCTAACCCTAACCCTAAACCCTAACCCTAACCCTAACCCTAAACCTAACCCTAACCCTAACCCTAACCCTAACCCTAACCCTAACCCTAACCCTAAACCCTAAACCCTAAACCCTAACCCTAAACCCTAACCCCCTGCCCAAACATACAGCTGCAATAACACAACACCCTCAGAAACTAAAACAAACATCACTACACTCTTTCTAAACTTCTTTACATACAGTTATTTGCTCATTGAACACAACTTCATTAACATTACAAACAATGCTATATTTCAAACTACAGCAAGCTACAACAGTGTTGCTCTGGCCATGCAAAAAAACTTAACGGCTCAATCGCAACACTTCAAAAACATGTACTCTACTTCATATTCCCCTCGCAACATTACTATTCAACAATTCCAATAGAAACCAGAGACCTGACGTCATGTCTCTCTACTGGAAGATCAACTCCATGAGACACAAACCTACCAAAGAAACAAAAACAAAATCAGCTACAAATTTGGGCGAAAAAATTATTTGGTTCTTGACATGAAAAAAAAACACCCAATACACCCCAAAAAACACACAACAACATTACACTAGCAAAATTACACACATTACAAATACACACAATAGTCCCTTAAATATACTCATACCATACCCCACAACAAGACAAATAATTGTTGCTCATAAAATTACACCTTCAAGACCATTACCAAAACTAACTTGCCACCAATAAATCCCGCTTCACATTCATTAAACTCACTACCACAAAAATAAACAAACAAAATAAAAACACATTCATCTTTACCCCTTATTCCCCTCCGGGTCAGCTAGCAGCTTCATGACTCCAAATCTGTCAAGACAAATTCACACCAATCACACTCAAATGTATTTAGTTTACAAACAAATACACAAGAAATTCAATAATAACCGTGCTGCAAAACTGAAACAAACACAAAGCATTACCACTGGGAAATGTGCAGCTGCATTTACACAAACAACTCATCTTAAACCACAGCAACACTCAAGGAAAAGTCAAGACTACAGACACTAGAAAAATACAAACATATCAAATTTCAATATTGTTACAAAGCATTTAGCAAATACTCAATTTACAAACTTAGTTTACCTGTAAACTATTCTATACCCAACAACCAGGAAGTCAATCCAACCCATCACTTGGGACCCCCTACAAAACAATTTCCAAGTTACAAAAACTTAAACATGAAACAGATTTTCTGTAGCTGGAGTGAGTTGAAGGTAGATGTGTACATGTCATTGTGTGCATTGTACAGTTTTAAAATTACTTCCCTTGATTTAAATTCAACACTTTTCACAATGTATCCGAGCATCCTGTTGGCCTTTTTTATAGCTTCCCCACATTGTCTAGATGAAGACATTACTGAGTCTCTCCAATTTCAGTATCTCCCATATGGTATTTATAATGCACATTTTTATTGCCTGCGTGCAGTACCTTACTTTTCTCTATTAAATGTCACTTGCCATGCATCTGCCCAGTTCTGAATCTTGTCTAGATCATTTTGAATGACCTTTGCTGCTGCAACAGTGTTTGCCACTCCTCCTACTTTTGTGTCATCTGCAAATTTAACAAGTTTGCTTACTATACCAGAATCTAAATCATTAACGTAGACTAGGAATAGCAGAGGACCTAATACTGATCCCTGTGGTACACCACTGGTTACCACACTCCATTCTGAGGTTTCTCCTCTAATCAGTACTTTCTGTTTTCTACATGTTAAACACTCCCTAATCCATGTACATGTTTTTCCTTGAATCCCTACTGCGTTCAGTTTGAGAATTAATCTTTTATGTGGGACTTTGTCAAAAGCTTTCTGGAAATCTAAATAAACCATGGCATATGCTTTGAAATTATCCATTATCAATGTTGCATCCTCAAAAAAAAGTCAAGCAGGTTAGTTAGACACGATCTCCCTTTCCTAAAACCATGCTAATGGATTTTTTCAGCAGGATAATGCCCCATGCCACAAGGCTAGGATTGTCCAGGAATGGGTCCACAAACATGACAGTGAATTCAGCTTACTGCAGTGACCTGCCCAGTCACCAGATCTCAATCCAATTGAGCATCTGTGGGATGAGATGGAACTAGCTATTCTGAGTAGAGATCCACTACCAGCCAACTTGACACAACTGTGGGAAGTATTGGAGTCAACATGGACCAGCATCCCTGTGGAACGCTTTCGACACCTTGTAGAGTCCATGCCCCGACGAATTGAGGCTGTTCTGAAGGCAAAAGGGAGTGCAACTCAATGATAGGAAGGTGTTCCTAATGTTGTTTTGTACACTCAGTGTATATATCAGTATATATATATATATATATATATTTTTATATATATATATATATATATATATATATATATTAATGCATTTTAATTCCAGACTATAAGGCACAAAAGGTGAACATTTTGAAAGGGGGTGTAGACTTTCTATAGGCACTGCATATACCATTGTATTATTATGGCTGTACTGTATTATAGTATTATCTTAAAAGAGGGCCCCATACATTTTCTGTTTGTCTCCGACATGCCTTCCTGTAAGACTCGAAGATGAAATACGAACAAAAGGAAGTACTGGAATTGAATTTCGTTCATTTGGATATTTTGTGAAAGAAGCAATGAATAATATACGCCCAGTTCTCCTTTTTGAAATGTTCTAGATAAAAGCCAGACTATGAAAAGTTTGCTCAATACAGGTTTAAGTCCGCTGTTGGGAAAGAGAATTGTGGTCACTGGTCACGTTAGACAGGTGGTCTCTTCTTAATACAGGTCAATTAAAGCAGATATCACTGGGAGGAATTTACAGTGGTCACATGAGCAGGTGGTCTCTAAAGGTGAAGGAGGTCACATGAGCAGGTTTGACTGTATACATATATTATAAGATACCATTGTACTTTCACACTGCACATGAAACTTTTCTTTCAGGATGTGTCTGACATGAGCTTGGAATTCACCAACACTGAAAACAAGAACAACAAAACACAATCCAAGTAAAAAGAAATGACTTTGCTATTGAAAGCCAAGCATCTCTACCAACCCTGTTAGCACAGCGAGGGTGGAGCTCCAGTCAAGCTCTCCTGCCCCTCAGCTGCCCCAGCTGTGGAGGACAGGGGCACGGTGGCTGCAGAGTCCTGCTCATCCTTCCGGGAGATCAGTGCTGAGCAGCAGGAGAATACTGAAAAACAACAAGATTAATCAGGATTTCCACATTGAAGTGCCTTAGCTGGATGCACCACATCAACTAACTATATCTATGATATCACATCACGTTATTTGTGTTTTATTTACATACAATTACCCATTTATGCAGTTGGGTTTTGGATCATTTATGCAGTTGGGTACCAGTCTGCTTACTCAAGGTTACAACAGCACTGTTAAAGGGACTAGGAGCTCTTAAAATAAACAAATCCCCTGGGCCGGATGAGATCCTCCCAGTAGTACTCAAAGAAATGAAAGAAGTAATTTACAAACCGCTAACCAAGATCATGCAGCAGTCTCTTGACACAGGGGTGGTACCGACAGACTGGAAAATTGCAAACGTAATACCGATCCACAAAAACGGAAACAAAACTGAACCAGGTAACTACAGACCAGTAAGCCTGACTTCTATTATATGCAAACTTATGGAAACTATAATAAGATCCAAAATGGAAAATTACCTATGTGGTAACAGGGTCCTGGGAGACAGTCAACATGGTTTTAGGAAAGGAAGATTGTGTCTAACTAACTTGCTTGATTTTTTTGAGGATGCAACATCGATAATGGATAATTGCAAAGCATATGATATGGTTTATTTAGATTTCCAGAAAGCTTTTGACAAAGTCCCGCAGAAAAGATTAATTCTCAAACTGAATGCAGTTGGAATTCAAGGAAACACATGTACATGGATTAGGGAGTGGTTAACATAGAAAACAGAAAGTACTTACTAGAGGAAAAACCTCAGAATGGAGTGTGGTAACCAGTGGTGTACCACAGGGATCAGTATTAGGTCCTCTGCTATTCCTAATCTACATTAATGATTTAGATTCTGGTATAGTAAGCAAACTTGTTAAATTTGCAGATGACACAAAAGTAGGAGGAGTGGCAAACACTGTTGCAGCAGCAAAGGTCATTCAAAATGATCTAGACAAGATTCAGAACTGGGCAGACACATGGCAAATGACATTTAATAGAGAAAAGTGTAAGGTACTGCACGCAGGAAATAAAAATGTACATTATAAATATCATATGGGAGATACTGAAATTGGAGAAGGAATCTATGAAATAGACCTAGGAGTTTTTGTTGACTCAGAAATGTCCTCATCTAGACAATGTGGGGAAGCTATAAAAAAGGCTAACAAGATGCTCAGACACATTGTGAAAAGTGTCGAATTTAAATCAAGGGAAGTAATGTTAAAACTGTACAATGCACTAGTAAGACCTCATCTTGAATATTGTGTTCAGTTCTGGTCACCTCGCTATAAAAAAGATATTGCTGCTCTAGAAAGAGTGCAAAGAAGAGCGACCAGAATTATTTCGGGCTTAAAAGGCATGTCAAATGCAGACAGGCTAAAAGAATTGAATCTGTTCAGTCTTGAACAAAGAAGACTACGTGGCGACCTAATTCAAGCATTCAAAATTCTAAAAGGTATGGACAGTGTCGACCCAAGGGACTTTTTCAGCCTGAAAAAAGAAACAAGAACCAGGGGTCACAAATGGAGATTAGACAAAGGGGCATTCAGAACAGAAAATAGGAGACACTTTTTTACACAGAGAATTGTGAGGGTCTGGAATCAACTCCCCAGTAATGTTGTTGAAGCTGACACCCTGGGATCCTTCAAGAAGCTGCTTGATGAGATTCTGGGATCAATAAGCTACTAACAACCAAACGAGCAAGATGGGCCGAATGGCCTCCTCTCGTTTGTAAACTTTCTTATGTTCTTATGACCCCCCTGCAATAGCCATGCGACCCCCTTGTGGGTCGGGACCCCCAGTTTGAGAAATGCTGGTCTATACTATAGTCGTTCTGTAACACAAAAATACATGGAAATGAAACAAGGATAGTCGTTCTGTAAAAGTAGCTGACAGTGTCTTGTTTAAACTCAACTTTGAGGGGTATGGCACATTTGGTGTCCTTGACATGGATCATTTGTTTGTGGTATAGATGGTGTAAATCAGTTCGGTAGTTTGAAAGTTACAGAATACAGTAATTACCGAGCTATTTGGGCTTTTCTTCGTGCATGCCCACAATACGCCTGCACACTTCGGTCAAATGTCAGAACATTGGGTCGCCCTTGTCGCTTGTTATACGAATGAGCCGCGATGAGGCAATTTGCAATCCAGTACTCATTTTTCAGTGGCGGTTTTCATAGTGGAAACACTGAATTGCAATCCTGGGTAGTCTATGTACTGTCTATTTGTACTTTAAAAAAAAAAAAAAAAAAAAACACAGGCTATAGATTGCAAAACAGTTTTGTGGATTGAGAACCCTGGTTCTAAGGCATATATATTTGGCTGTTTCAGAGGACTTTTGAATCCTCAGCAACCCACAGACCTGCCCAGTGGTGGTAACTCCCTATGTTGTCTGAAGTGTTCTGTACTTGTTCAGCAGTGTGTGCTGGAAAGCCTGGTCAGAACATGGTTGAAGTAAGAGTGCAGTGGCAGTCTTAACAATTTCCTATCTTTCAGCTTCCTCAGCTCTTACTGTCACTTAAAAAATAGTATCCTTTTTTTTTTTTTTTAGATTATAGGACACTCTGCGTGAGTGGCCTGCAGTGGATAGTATTTTACTGCGTGCGTGGCCTGCGGTATTCTACTGTGCTAAAAAGGCTGTTCTCAGAGTGCCGAATACTCTTAACTGTGTGTGTGTGTTTTTATTTTTATTATTATTATTGTAGCTACTTTAAAGATTATTTTTAATTCAAGTTTCAGTTTGGGTCATAAAACACACATATTTTGAATAAAAAAAAGTGGTATTGTGTTGGGTTGTATACATGGTATGCTAAATGACCCAAGTATAATAGACTCCTATACAGGACACTTACAGTGTATACTATATTCCTATACAGGACACTCACAGTGTATACTATATTCCTATACAGGACACTTACAGTGTATACTATATTCCTATACAGGACACTTACAGTGTATACTATATTCCTATACAGGACACTCACAGTGTATACTATATTCCTATACAGGACACTTACAGTGTATACTATATTCCTATACAGGACATTTACAGTGTATACTATATTCCTATACAGGACACTCACAGTGTATACTATATTCCTATACAGGACACTTACAGTGTATACTATATTCCTATACAGGACACTCACAGTGTATACTATATTCCTATACAGGACACTCACAGTGTATACTATATTCCTATACAGGACATTTACAGTGTATACTATAATCATATGCAGGCCATTCAGTGTATAATCCTCTCCTGGACACTCACGCAGCACAACAGAATATCCAGGACACTCACGCAGCACAACAGAATATCCTGGACACTCACGCAGCACAACAGAATATCCTGGACACTCACGCAGTACAACAGAATATCCAGGACACTCACGCAGTACAATAGAATATCCAGGACACTCACGCAGTACAATAGAATATCCAGGACACTCACGCAGTACAACAGAATATCCAGGACACTCACACAGTATATAGAATCATATGAAGAACACCGGCGGCAGTCTCCTAGCACAGTAGAAGCCACAACTACGGAAGCGCTGAACCACAGAAAGAAAGGAAGAGACTTTATTACATTTGTACTTCTTACTTTCTCTGAGGGGGGTTTATTTTTCGTCTGTGGTTTGCAATCATAACAGTCCAAAAAAGCAAATACCACATAAAGGTATGCCGATGACAAACACAATAGCCTACCACCCCAAATATTTCTATAACCTATGAAATTAATAATGAATAATAAGGAACAACAACAGTAATCCTAACAATTAATACCGAGAGATGATCAATGAAGTTAATATGAAGAATGTAAATTAAAAACGAGTTTATTTTTGTATAGGATGTATCGACCCAACAAAATGCCACTTAGCCTACTATCCCAAATAGTTATTTGTTTTTTGTACCGATTTAAAACTTGAATTGCAATAAATCTTTACAGACGTCTATAATAAAACAGTTCATAATGTTCGACACACAAGAATGTTTGTTTACCTGCCGTAAACATGGTTCCCTGAAAGAGATGATGGCCACCAAAACATTGTTATGGGATATACTCCTGCCTACTGGTAGGTGTCACTGAGCTCTTTCTATCAAAGCTGCCGATAAGCCTTCTCCTCTCAGTGATCCCCTCGGTCCTGCCTACCGAGAGTACTTAACCGTCATGCAGGGGAGACTCTCTTTTCGCTACGAAACCGCGATGTCGACTGAAGCGACCTTGCGGTTGGTGGCCATCTTCTTGCCTGCCCATAGAGGACAATGAGGGATCTACCATATTCAGATGATAGAACCTGGGAAAAGTATGAGGGGTAACCCAGCTAGCCACATCACAAATCTCGAAAGAGGGCACATGACATAGCCACACCTCTCGTGGAATGTGCGGCTACCCGCCCAGATGGCGGTAAGCCAGTACCATTATACGCAGTCAAGACTGTGTCCGCAATCCGACACGACAGTCGCTGCTTCGAAAGGGGCTGTCCCAGGGTCCGTGTTCCATGGCAGACAAAGAGCTGGTCAGACTGACGTAGAGCTCTCGTCCTATCGACATAACATCTCTATGCCCTAACCGGGCAGAGAAGGTTCAACTTCTTATCCTCCTCCGTAGCAAACGGTGGAGGATGAAAGGACTCCAGTTCCACAGACTGATTCATGTGGAAGGCTGTAACCACCTTGGGGAGAAAAGCAGGGTTTGCACTCAGTGCCACTCTGCTACCATCATCCCAAATACGCATGCAGGAGCTATGCACAGACAGCACCTGCAGCTCACTAACCCACTTTGTGGAGGTGATAGCCAAGAGGAAGGCTGTCTTCATGGAGAGGTGTTTCAACTCAATGGAGTATATAGGCTCAAACGGGCCCTGCATAAGAGCCTCCAGTACAATCTTAAGGCTCCATTCAGGGAGAGTAGCTCTCCTGGGACGGTGCAATCACAGAGCGCCTCGGAGAAATCAGGTAGCCAGAAAATGCGCACTCGGGGACACTGAGTCAACGGGGGTATGGTAAGCAGAAATAGCCGCTAGGTAAACCTTCAGTGTGAAAGGTGATCTACCAGCCTCAAGCAGATCTTGCAGAACTGCAAGATGACAGGCATGGGACAGGAGATTGGATCATGACCGTTAGAAGGGCACCAATCTTGAAAACATTTCCACTTATAGGCGTACAGTGACCTAGTGGAATGTGCCCTAGTATTCTGCAGTGTAGCCACGACTGCGTCTGACAGCCCTAAGGCTGACCAGCGGTCCCTTTCAGGGGTCAGACCCACAACTGGAGCCTGCCCAGCTCCGGGTGCCAAAGTGCGCCTCTCGTCTGGCTGAGGAGATCCTCAGCCAGACCGTTCAACAGCTGGTTCAAAAGACCGTTCAAAACCAGATTCTCCTGGGCCACCTTGGGGCCACCAGGAGAACTGATGCCTTCTCTGACTTGGCCTTTTCGAGAAAGGCCGGGAGTAATGGCAGAGGCGGGAACGCGTAAAGGAGCGCTCTGGGCCATACGAGGGCTAGGGCGTCGACGCAGAGTGGACCGCCGCAACGGTGGAGGGAGTACCACAGGGGGTAATGTGTAGTCTCCACCGAGGCGAAGAGATTGACCTGCACCTTCCCGAAATGTGCTCCACCACCTGAGGGTGGAGCCGCCACTCCGACGGAGGAGGGCCCTTCCTCAAGAGGAGGTCCGCTGCCCGATTCTCCACGCCCGGAACATGCGTCGCCCGAAGGGACAGTATGTGCCATTGTGCCAAATCAGAAGCCTGAAGGCTAGGCGATGCAACCCCGGGGACCGAAGGTCACTCTGGTGGTTGACACACACCACCACTGATGTATTGTCCAGCTCCAGCATATTGATATGCAGGGACATCCAATGGCCCGACCAGGGCCCGCTGACTCCTCTGCCTTCGAGACCGTGCCCCAACCTGAGCTGAGGCATCCGTTGTCACCACCCTGCAGTTGTAGACCACTCCAATTCGGACTCCTTGGCGCAGGTGGGAGGGAATCCACCAGCAAAGGGCCACCGTAGACGGTGCCTGTCGCGTTTGGGATGTAATCGGAATGCATTGAGCCACGCCTTAGTGGGCGCATGCGCAATAAACCCAGCTCGATGGCGTATACCGCTGCTGCCATCAGACCCAGTAGTTGCTGGAACAAAACAAGGGGCACCCTTGATCCCTGTCGAAATAGGGAGAGGTGGTGCTGTAGAGCTGCTAGCCTGTCGTCCGACAGGTATGAGAGCATCGTAGTGCAATTCAGCCGGAGCCCCACATACGTTATGCACTGCACCGGTGTCAGCCGACTCTTGGCATCGTTAATGGTGAGACCCAGCCTCACTAGATGCTCCGTCACTAGCGCCGTGTGGGCCACCGCTCCCTCCCACGACTGAGAACAGATCAACCAGTCATCGAGATAATTCATCACTCTGACTCCTTGCAGCCGCAAGGGGGTGAGGATAGCGTGTACGCACTTTGAAAAAGTATGAGGAGCTAGGGAGAGGCCGAACAGCAGCACAGAAAACTTGTACATGCTGCCTTGAAAGGCGAAGCGGAGATATTTGTGCTGTGGACGAATGGGAACATGAAAATACGCGTCCCGCAAGTCCACTGTGGTAAACCAGTCACCTGGCCGGACAGACTGGAGTATGTGAGGATGAGTCAGCATGCGGAATCCTTTCTGTCACAGAAACCGGTTGACAAACCGCGGGTCCAGGATGGGGCGAAAGCCACTGTCCCTCTTCGGTACCAGAAAATATCTCGAGTAGAACCCCTCTCCGAGAGAGGTGGGATCTATGAGATGAATGGTGTGCTTGTCCAGCAAGGCTGCCACTTCGGTCTGGAGCACCGAGGCCTGAAGCAGATCCGTCACGTATGTAGTTGTGACGCCACGAAAAGGAGGGGGGCCCAAGCGAAACTGAAGCACGTAACCGTATTGTATGGCTGCGAGCCCCCACAGATCGGAGGTGCAGGCGCCCCAGCAGTGCGGCTGTTGTGCCGTGAATTGGGTCTGAGGCTGCCAGCCCTCAGGGGCCATGCTGGGGCATCTGAGGCTGAGGCGGGGCTAGCGGTGGCGGTTGCCTAGGGTGGACATCCTGGAACCGCCTTCTAGGTAGTTGCTGCGTGGGCTGGCTACGGCCAGGTCCATCACGCTGAGGGAGGGTCCTGCTTCTCGCCTAAGGTCACCTGGCGGGGCTGTGGGTACTGGCTGTGGGAACCGGGTTCGCATTGGGGTAGAGTGCCAGCGGCTCGACTTGCCCTGCGCCAGGGCGGGGGGAGGGAGCAACACGGCTACCTGTCTCAACGCCTCGCATTCCCAAAGACACCGCTGCATGATCTCCTCCACTGCTGGGCCAAAGGTATGGCCTGGTGAAATGGACACGTCCAATAGCGCGGTCTTATCAGCATCAGACAGCTGTCTGCACGCGACCACTAGACCTGCTAGACTCCGGTCCAGGGTCTGCCCCTACAGGCAGGATATCTGGAGCAACTTATGCGATAATAATCGCAACTCCGTGGCCACCAGCTCTGGGAGCGGGGCATCACGTAAAATCCCATCCAAGTACGCAACCAGCATACTGGATGTGTTTGCCAAGCGGGTACTCTGGGATCCCACCACATAAGCCCTCCAGATGTGTCTCAGTCACCCTGCACTGCAGGTTCGTGCACACAGGGTCCCTGGGCATACCTCCCACTGGCAGAGCCTTAACCAAGGCTGCGATGGTGGAGTCCACAGGGAGAAACCCGGCCAGGCCCAGCTTCTCCGCCCCCTCCAGCGAGGCGAGTGGAGAACTGTGTCTCAACTGCCCCGATGCTGTGGCTGGATGGTTCCAAGAGGAGTGCACCTCCTCCATAAAATTGGGAAATGCTGGGAAGGACTGAGCTCGGGGAGCCACGTCATGTGGTCGAAAGATGTAACGGCGTGGCTCTGCCTGCGCTGTCCAGGGTACCTGCAGGCAACCTCGGAACTAGGGGCTGTTTCAGCCAGGAATTCAGGCTCTGCCTCAACCTCCATATCCGGAGAAAAAATTGACTCCCCCCACGAGGCGGCAATGGAGCGCGCGTCCTAGTCTGAACAAAGCGTCCGGTTGATCTGCTCGCCCTGCTCTCCCACGGAAGGGTCAGGGAGCGGTACAGAGACTGCAACCTGCACAGGACGCCACATGGGGGCTCACAGCCGGAGCCGGTGGGGCCTGCCTCTCTAAAAGCGCCATGATCCGGCCAATCTGAGCTTTCATGTCCATAATGTCCTGCGCCTGCCGGGACTTCTCACCTGTCTAGCCGGAGGCAATGGGGAGCAGCTGCGAGTGGACAAAGATGCCTGTGCACAGGGGATCTCCCCGAAGGGGCTCTGTGACGGCGTCGGGAGGTGTGGCTGGGGGGGGCCCGCTGTGGGGGACAAGGAACGCCCCCGTGCGACTCTTTCCAGGTGATTAACGAGCACGCAGGGCTGAAAAGCCGCGCAATGTCGCAAGATCCTTTCAGGCCTGAGGAGGCGTTCTCGAGTCCTAAGCACTGAGCGCACATGTTGTGCCTGTCCTTCTGTGGGATATTGGTCCCACAGGCCTCACAGGCATGGAAGCCAAACCTGCCCGTCATAGCATGGAATGTACTGAACACCGCGTGCACCGAGCACCATGGGCACCGAGTGTCGTGAAGCACCATGCACACCGTGGTACCGAAGTAGCACGGGCACACACACCGCGGTATTAAAAAAAATGCACAGTACCTACCCTGACCACGTGGTCACACACCTAAGCAGCGCGTAGCGTACAACAGGTAGGCGATTGACTTTCACAACACAGTAATAGAGAGCGAATCTCCCCTGCGTGACGGTTAAGTACCCTCAGCAGGCAGGACCGAGGGGGTCATCGAGGGGAGGGGGCCTATCGGCAGCTTTGATAGAAAGAGCTCAGTGACATCTACCAATAGGCAGGAGTATATCCCATAAAGCTGTTTTGGTGGTCATCTTCGAATTGAAAGGGAACTCAGTGCAGGACACTCAAGGTGGTGCTGCAGGACCATCACAGCAATACAGAATCCAATAGGCTGGCAGTCCAGGACACCTAGCGCTTAGAGTCCTGGCATTCGGCACTCACATTGTTTCAAACTCCTTCTCAAAACTTATGAAGAATTTCAAACTGTTAAAAGCTTTGTAAAGCCTTTTATTTTGTTGGCTAGTTTCCCCGGTTTTGTCCCGTTTCCCCACGTATTTGTATGAATGATTTGTAGGATGATCCTCTAACAGACTTTGTTTAATTTCTTTTTTTTTTTAACAAGACCATTAAGAACTGTCTTGCTTGTTTTATTTGTGCCTATGAAAATGTGTTTACCAGTGTTACAAAACGAAACGGAAATACTGAGTAGATTGAACAGTATACATATAATAAATAGTAGTAAATATAATAAAATACCGAATACTAAATTATGACCTGAATTGTTTGCAGGGGCCAAGATTGTGACGACACATCTGAGCACGCCTTGCGCCACACAGGTTGAAAGCCACTGCTGTTTGTGAAGAAAGTAAAACATTTCTCGAGCGGGCTAATAATTAAACACAGACCTGCGGCGGCTGCATGAACCCAGCACAGAATCCAGAGTACCGTCATTCCGATCATCTCAAAACATCATCAAGTCTTCAGCCAGCAATACATTTCAGTCCAACACTCGGGGTTATCTATGAAACGTAATACAGGAAATGTTCTGCCTTTTTGCCAACCAGGAACTACGAAGACTTTGTCAGAAACTCTCAGGCTGGAATTTTGTGATTGGCTACGCAACCTGGCTTCTGCCAATAGAGAGGCGAGCGTCACCAGGATCTGGGTGAAATTGTAACATTTAAATAAGCTAGCTGTTTTTTAATCAACAAACTCTAATTACCACAGAAAGTTGCTTATTTTATATCCTGCTATTGATCGAGTTGTAAACGACGTGCACTGTTCTCTACAGGTTCCGAACTTGCATTTCGTTATGGCTAAATACAACTTCTGATATCAAGAATGGCGTTTTTTTTTTTATTATCAAGAATTGTATTTTTGATACCAAGAATGTGATTCCAATACTATATTTGGTGTTCTGTGGAACTGTCACCCGTTTAACCTTCAAAAAGAACTACCTGAAAGCAGCTATACTGTAAACATTTATCAAGTCAACAACAGAAACGAAAGTGATACAAGTCAAGCAAACATTCTTTTGAAAACTGTCCCAAATGTTTACTTGGGGGCCAAGAATGATTCATCTGCATTTTTGACATAAGAACATAAGAACATAAGAAAGTTTACAAACGAGAGGAGGCCATTCGGCCCATCTTGCTCGTTTGGTTGTTAGTAGCTTATTGATCCCAAAATCTCATCAAGCAGCTTCTTGAAGGATCCCAGGGTGTCAGCTTCAACAACATTACTGGGGAGTTGATTCCAGACCCTCACAATTCTCTGTGTAAAAAAGTGTCTCCTATTTTCTGTTCTGAATGCCCCTTTTTCTAAACTCCATTTGTGACCCCTGGTCCTTGTTTCTTTTTTCAGGCTGAAAAAGTCCCTTGCGTCGACACTGTCAATACCTTTTAGAATTTTGAATGCTTGAATTAGGTCGCCACGTAGTCTTCTTTGTTCAAGACTGAACAGATTCAATTCTTTTAGCCTGTCTGCATATGACATGCCTTTTAAGCCCGGAATAATTCTGGTCGCTCTTCTTTGCACTCTTTCTAGAGCAGCAATATCTTTTTTATAGCGAGGTGACCAGAATTGCACACAATATTCAAGATGAGGTCTTACAAGTGCATTGTATAGTTTTAACATTACTTCCCTTGATTTAAATTCAACACTTTTCACAATGTATCCGAGTATCTTGTTAGCCTTTTTTATAGCTTCCCCACATTGCCTAGATGAAGACATTTCTGAGTCAACAAAAACTCCTAGGTCTTTTTCATAGATTCCTTCTCCAATTTCAATATCTCCCATATGATATTTATAATGTACATTTTTATTTCCTGCGTGCAGTACCTTACACTTTTCTCTATTAAATGTCATTTGCCATGTGTCTGCCCAGTTCTGAATCTTGTCTAGATCATTTTGAATGACCTTTGCTGCTGCAACAGTGTTTGCCACTCCTCCTACTTTTGTGTCGTCTGCGAATTTAACAAGTTTGCTTACTATACCAGAATCTAAATCATTAATGTAGATTAGGAATAGCAGAGGACCTAATACTGATCCCTGTGGTACACCACTGGTTACCACACTCCATTCTGAGGTTTTTCCTCTAATCAGTACTTTCTGTTTTCTACATGTTAACCACTCCCTAATCCATGTACATGTGTTTCCTTGAATCCCAACTGCGTTCAGTTTGAGAATTAATCTTTTGTGCGGGACTTTGTCAAAAGCTTTCTGGAAATCTAAATAAACCATGTCATATGCTTTGCAATTATCCATTATCGATGTTGCATCCTCAAAAAAAATCAAACAAGTTAGTTAGGCACGATCTCCCTTTCCTAAAACCATGTTGACTGTCTCCCAGTACCCTGTTACCATATAGGTAATTTTCCATTTTGGCTCTTATTATAGTTTCCATAAGTTTGCATATAATAGAAGTCAGGCTTACTGGTCTGTAGTTACCTGGTTCAGTTTTGTTTCCCTTTTTGTGGATCGGTATTACGTTTGCAATTTTCCAGTCTGTCGGTACCACCCCTGTGTCAAGAGACTGCTGCATGATCTTGGTTAGCGGTTTGTAAATTACTTCTTTCATTTCTTTGAGTACTACTGGGAGGATCTCATCCGGCCCAGGGGATTTGTTTATTTTAAGAGCTCCTAGTCCCTTTAACACTTCTGCCTCAGTTATGCTAAAGTTATTTAAAACTGGATAGGAACTGGATGACATGTGGGGCATGTTGTCAGTATCTTCCTTTGTAAAAACTTGTGAAAAGTAATCATTTAATATATTTGCTATTTTTTTTTTCTTCCTCTACGATTTTGCCATTTGTATCTCTTAAACATTTAATCTCCTCTTTGAATGTTCTCTTGCTGTTGTAATATTGGAAAAACATTTTGGAATTGGTTTTAGCTCCCTTAGCAATGTTCATTTCTATTTCTCTCTTGGCCTTTCTAACTTCCTTTTTGACTTGCATTTGCAGTTCTGTGTACTCTTTCTGTGTACTTTCTTTTTGGTCCTTTTTTAATGCTCTGTAAAGTGCCTTTTTTTCGCTGAATATTTTTTTTAATTGATCTATTAAACCATTTTGGCAATTTAGTTTTACATTTAGATTTGTCTACTTTAGGGATATAATTGTTTTGCGCCTCTAGTACTACATTTTTGAAGAACAACCATCCTTCTTCTGTGGGTGTTTTCTCTATTTTACTCCAATCTACTTCTGTTAGTCTCTGTTTCATGCCTTCATAGTTTGCTTTTCTAAAATTGTAAACCTTAGCTTTAGTCTTTACTTTTGGGGTTTTAAAAAACACTTCAAATGAGACCATGTTGTGGTCTGAGTTTGCCAGTGGTTCTCTGACCTCTGTTTTAGTTATTCTATCTTCGTTATTTGAAAAGACTAAATCAAGGCATGCCTCCCCTCTAGTGGGTGCCTTCACAAATTGTGTTAGGAAGCAGTCATTTGTCATTTCCACCATTTCTATTTCATCCTTCGCGCTACCCACCGGGTTTTCCCATTTTATTTGGGGGAAGTTGAAATCCCCCATTAGTATGGCTTCTCCTTTGCTACACACATTTCTAATGTCATTGTATAACAGATTATTGTGCTCACCGTCTGAATCTGGCGGTCTATAGCATGCTCCTATTATTATGCCTTTTGAATTTTTGTCTGTTATTCTGACCCATATTGATTCGGTTTTATTTTCTTTGTCCAGGTTTAACACCTGGGCTTCAAGACTGTTTCTTATGTATAGCGCTACCCCTCCTCCTCTTCTGTCCTGCCTGTCTTTCCTATACAGTGTATACCCACAAATATTATATTCGTCCCCATCACTCTCAGATAACCACGTTTCTGTAACACCTATCACATCATAGTTACCTGTTAGTGCAGTAGCTTCAAGTTCTAGAATTTTGTTTCTGATACTTCTAGCATTTAGATAAATACATTTAATGGTTGTCTTACCTGAGTTGTTGTTCTTGTTTTGATGCGGTCTCCCTTCTGTTTTTTTGTTGATTTCTCCCCCCTTCCTTTCTAGTTTAAATGCTTCCGAACCTGCTCGAGGATCTTTTCTCCAAGTAGACTAGTTCCCTTGTTATTTAAATGCAGTCCATCCCGTCTATACAGATAGTCCTCGTTGTAGAATGTGGTCCAATGATCAAGATAGGTGAAGCCTTCCCGTGTGCACCACGTCTTCAGCCATGCGTTTTGATTAATTATTTCCAGCTGTCCATATGGTCCTTTGCAAGGTGCGGGTAGTATACCAGAAAATACCACAGTTTTGGTTTTCTCTTTTAATTTCCTTCCTAGCTCTCTGAATTTGTTTTGCAGGGATTTTGGTCTGTCTCTTCCAATGTTGTTTGTACCGATGTGGATGACTACTACCGGGTCGTCTCCTGTTCGTTCTAGGAGCCTGTCCACGTTCTCAGTGATGTGCTTGACCGAGGCTCCCGGAAGGCAGCACACTGTTGTAGTAAGGGGGTCCAAACTGCGAACTGAACTTGCTGTGTTTCTCAATATGGAGTCCCCAACAATCATGACCTCCCTTCTTTTTACTGTCTTGTCACCACTGTCAATAGGGTCCTGGATGTTGTTCCTTTCATTCTCTTGTTGTTGGTTCTGCTCATCACAATTCTGAAGTGACTCAAATCTGTTGGTTGTTTTGATTTCTGGTGGTGTTTGACGAAGTTTCTTTTTTTCCCTGCTTCTGCCCACCTGAACCCAGCTGTTCTGACCTTCTATCTCCCTGGTGGCTTTCAGTCTGTTAGGGGTGATGCAGACTTCCATGAATTGTGGGTGTGCCAGTTCCTCAAGATCTTGTTGCTGTCTCACTTCTTCCAGCTCCATTTCTAGCATGCTTACTAGTTTATGCAAATCCTGGATCGCGCGGCACTTTACGCACACTTGGTTTAGCTCCGCTGGGTTTTCTTGGATGGAATGGATGGAAATTGCCAAAATAAAGGGGCAACTGGAAGGTCAATAATCTGAACTGGTCTAATGTTATTACTACTGGCAATCTCTGCACTGTAACCGAGGCCGATTACCAAACTTACAATAGGCTATAATTACCTTTCTTTTATTTTGTGTCTTACTGCACCTTATCACTTGTACTTATCACTGTGTTTTATTGAAGTTTATTGCGTGTCTTTACATCATTAATGGCATGTTCCGTACATATCTTCTTATATATATATATATATATATATATATATATATATATATATATATATATATATATATAAAGCGTGTTTACTGGGCTATCAAAGTGGTGCAGTGGTATATATCTATATATGCCCATTTCAAGCTGTAATGTATTCAATATAGAATATAACAGACAACAGAGCTGTAGCTCAAAGCAACAAGGACTATTGCAAGTTGCTCCTAATGCAGGGTATGTGGTTGCCAAGCAATATAGACTAATTATACAATTATAATTAGGGGTTGTAGTTTTCCGTATTTATTTTCCATCTCTCTCTCCCTCCCTTTAAACCTCAATTAATAGTTGTTAAGCCTTGTGGCAATGTTGCTCCTCCCCTGTGTGTATTTCGATGTTGTATGTTACATATAGTGTGTTAATGTTGGTGTATAGTCATTGGTACACAGGATGCAATATGGGGTATGCGCACGAGTGTTTAAAATGTATATTTGTATTTAGGCACGGGGATTGCACAGCACTTCACGTGCAGGTAAAATGTAATAATATGCGAGGACGGGGAATTGCACTTTATTAATTCACGTGCAGTTGTACCGAGACTCCAATTGAATGATTGATTAGCAATCGAGTCTCGGTACAGCTGCATAAAAGCTGCATGTTTTCACTCACTCTGGGTTGTGTGTTCGGTGAGTGGAGAACGGGATTGGAGACGGAGGTAATAGTAATTATAATAGCAGCTCACTGTGTTTCCTGTGTGGTTCATTTTGCTTGTCTCTTTTTTTGGGCTGCCAGTGCCGTGTCCTGTGTTTGTTTTTTTTGGGTTGTTATTTGTTTTGGCATTCCAGTGCCGTGTCCTGTGTTTTGTTCAATTATTAAATGCTGAGCAAAAACAATCACTCAGCTTCATCAAACTCCACCTCTCTGTTTATTTGTTGGTTCCAGGTTCTGGTCTGACATTACCCACTACAGCCATATTTGTGACAGCCTTAACTGCATACTAGATAACATTGTTTAAATTAGCAGGGAGAGAAAACAAACGCACTAGAAACGCAGTGGTTAAGCTGAATTCGGCAATGATTAGGCTGAAGCCAGAATGAAATGCAGCTTTGGAACCAGGGGAGAGCAATTCATTTCGTTTGTTAACTAAATCGAGATGCATATGAGGATAAAAAGAAGCAATTTCCTTTGGTAATTAGTGTTTGATTAAGAAAGCGAATCAGCTCAAAATGTGTTTCAAGTGACATCACAGGGTGATCAAAAATAAAACCCCAAAACTTCAAGCCAGTTAGAATACTTGTTAAATGTAATTTTCTCAAGGGCCAAATTATGGCGACTCACCTCAGCATGCTTCACGACCCATCCCCACCCACAGGTTGAAAACCACTGCATATGTAGCCAGGCAACCAGAGGGAAACATTTAAACAGCAGTGCTCTCTGAAATTCGCATCAGACAGCATAACAACATAAAGCTGACAGCATTGATGTACTAAGCCTGCCGTGTACTTGTGTATTTATACGTTTGTCTTTTAAATATAACAGGTAAGTGCCTCACTTTCCCTCATTAATTCCTCCCTAAAGTATTCTCTGTTATGGTTTGTCTTGAATGTAGTTAAATTCATATTTTTTAAATTCCATGTATAGTTAAGGGACAGGTGGCCATCGGGTTATATTCATTTGTGTTGAATTAATTAGTTACTTTTCTGTCATTTTGTGTTTGTATGGTTAATATTTACACTATGTATCATTATTATTTATTTTAGATTTTCTCTGAAATTCGCATCAGATAGCATAACGACAAGAAGCTGACAGTATTAATGTACTAGCCCTGCCGTGTACCTGTGTATTTATGTATTTGTCTTTTAAATATAACAGATGAAACTAAATAAAATAGAGCTGGCTTATTGGACTCGAACAACCTGGTCTAGGTGCAAACCACACAATGTAAATATGGTATCATCTTAAAACAGTTATCATCACCCCACATGTAACTATTTTCACCGGAGCGCTACAGTATAAAATAGGAGACACTTTTTTACACAGAGAATTGTGAGGGTCTGGAATCAACTCCCCAGTAATGTTGTTGAAGCTGACACCCTGGGATCCTTCAAGAAGCTGCTTGATGAGATTTTGGGATCAATAAGCTACTAACAACCAAACGAGCAAGATGGGCCTCTGACCTCTGAACTACTATCTCTGACTCCTGGTTGGTCTCACCTTCAACTGGAGTCATCTGAGGTCACCGGCATAAGGCATCCGCATTATTGTGCAATTTCCCAGGCCGATAGTCAATATCATACTCAAATGGCGCTAGTCGTTCTAGCCCCCTGGCTAGCTGTCTCTCAACCTGGCTGAAGCTATGTATCCATCATAGGGAACTATGATCTGTCCACAACAAGAATTTTCTCCCCAGTAAATAGTGTTTGAAATAGTCCGTAAAAGGCCAGTGAAAGGACTCGACATTCTGATGTCCATTGAAATGCTCTCCCCTTCTCTGTTAACTGATGTAAGGGGTGGGCGATCTTGGCGAACCGGCTAACAAACCGTCTATAATAAGACGCCAAGCCCAAAAAACTTTGGACCTCAGTTACCGTAGTAGGTGCTGGCCAATCTTCTACAGCTACGATTTTATCCTGGTCCAGTGCCATGCCCTTATCTGAAATGATGTGACCCAGGTACCGGACACGATCAGCAAACAGCTGACATTTAGAGGGCTTCATTTTCAGATCTGCAGCCTTCAACCTCTTGAGGACACCATCCAATGTTCCTGAAATTTTTTCCCAGAAACAATTATATCATCCAAATAAACAAGACAGGTAACCCATTGCAAGTCTGCTGGTACTAATTCCACGAGACGTTGAAATGTCCCTGGAGCATTACATAGTCCAAACGACAAGACATTAAACTCGGACAAACCCTGCCGAGTTGTAAAAGCAGTCTTAGCTCGATCTTTTGGATGAACCTCCACCTGCCAGTAACTACTGGCCAGGTCGAGGGTAGAGAACCACTTTGCTGCTGCCAAAGCATCCAGAGTGTTGTCAATACGGGGGAAGATAGGCGTCTTTACTAGTTACCTCGTTCAAACATCTATAATCAGTACAAAACCTCCCCCCCCTCCCCCCTCGTCTTTCTTCCGGACTAACACCGCTAGTGCGGTCCAGGGGCTGTGTGAGGGCCTAATAATCCCATTATTTTGCATCTCCTAAGGTGGGTATTAACTTTGACTTGGAAGTGGACGGGCACAGGGCGAGGGCACATTTCAGTTGGCTGTGCATCACCTGTTACAATCTTATGTTAGACTAATGGTGCCCTACCCAGGTCATGGTCCCCACTACTAAATACATCAGAATTACTGTGCAACAGCCCACTTACTGCCCTTGGTTCACTACTTGACAACCCCTGCTTATGTAAGCCCAACTCCTGTATAAGGGCATCAGTACGACCAGGCTTTACCTGCCCCGGCTGATCCTCCCCCAGCTTATCTATCACCACAGCTCGACTATGAAATTCACCCATGTTCATTCCCTTATGCAATACCTGTGTTCCTACCATTACACTAATCAGCCTTAGGGGAGTATAACCCTGATCCAATTTAGTCATCACCCTTGCCATAAGCACATCATGTCTTTCTGTAGAGCGCACTAGAGGTTCTACCATACACTCACCCTCCATGCCCAGCATGCCCTCAATCCACCCCCATACAATCATCTCAGTTCGTGGCATAATAGTAACTCTCTCTCCCATGACTACTCGCATAACAACTGTCTCTCTAGACACATACATTAGAGGGAGCTGTTACCCCAAAATACAACAGCAATATCTCGCTAAATCCAATTCAGTACAATATTTCTTTAAAAAGTCCATTCCAATCAAAGCAGGTTGGCTCAAATTTTTAGCAACCAAAAAATCAAATATTCAATGCCAGTCCATCAAAGCTACAGGAAACCTCCCATTTTCCCTCAATCTCCAACTGACCCCCATTCGCTGTATATATCTTTTGTTCATACCTTCTAATTTCACCAGGGATCCCGGCATACTGCCTCTACTTTGGGTCCCCCATCGACCATCTGTTCTAGTTTCCCTGAAGACAGGGACAGTCTCCTCTCAAGTTTCGATCAC
The DNA here is from genome assembly GCF_017654505.1 of Polyodon spathula. Classification (NCBI taxonomy): domain Eukaryota; kingdom Metazoa; phylum Chordata; class Actinopteri; order Acipenseriformes; family Polyodontidae; genus Polyodon; species Polyodon spathula. Next base: position 543,071 of record NC_054560.1, read on the forward strand.
ATCCACTCACCCAACACACCTTATTTAGTTTAGTGTGCTTTCTCTCCCTAATTTAAACAATGTTATCTAGTGTGCAGATAAGGCTTAACAACTATTGATTCATGTTAAGGGAGGGAGATGGGAAATGAACACCGACATCTTCAAGACCTACATTTAGTGTGGGATTTACTTTCATGTGAAATTTATATTTGTTTTTTTATTATATAGAAAGACAAACATGAATTTCAACACTTGCATAATGTAAATATGAACAACACTTGGATAAACATATGATTGAATAAGGCTTCCATTACTCTGTTGTTTGTGTATGGCGACAGCATAGGTGTTGTAATTTTGACTGGTTACCTGCAAAGATGCAAAATCTCTAAGCTCGGTTCAGATGCTTTTATTTCCACTGGCAGGTACTATAAGCTTGTTCCGTGTCTTCTTTTTATAGCTGAGAGAATTATAAACACTGTAATTAAACAGTTATTATTATTATTATTATTATTATTATTATTATTATTAAATTCAAAAGAGATCAACCTATGTCAAATACTGTAGCGTGTCGAACATTACAATATTTATAAAGTGTCAAATGCGTTTTTAAGAAGTACAATGTTTGCGTGCAATAACATTATTGAATAAAGTTTGTGTGCAATCAGTCTTACCATCTCATTTCCTGACTACCTGTGCTTATGAATGGCAATCTTCACCCTTCTATTATGTTTTGGTACACTTGTTATGTTTTGTACAGTAAACTGCAGTTCTTGTTCTGGTGGGTTTTTTTTTTTTGAGTGCTGCTTATATGCAGTTAGAGAGAGAGAGGGAGAGAGAGAGTAAACACACATTCAAATGATTTATCTAAATTTGCTAGCTCTGGCACACGGGTATGTTTGGATCATAGCTGCTGTTATAAAAACTGATCAGCTCAGTTATGTGCCAGACAGCAGCAGAACAAACAGGCCTTGTCAAGTCACAGGGCGTGTTTGTTTATAGGAATTAAACAGCATGGTCTGCATCATCAGTGATGTTAGGATAGCAAAATATTTCTTTACCAGTTCTATTGAGGGTTTGTTCTCATGTTTCAGGATGCTATCTAACTACTATTCAAACATGACTAAAAAACAGGAGATCCTGAGAACTGGTCTGTGGCAGGCTGGCGAGTGGATAGAGGCCCAGAAACAGTCTGCAGTTAAAAAAAAAAAAAAAAAAAAAAAAAACTAATTTTATTATAAATAAACAAAAATACAGGTGCACAAGGACAAAACAAAAAATCTTTAAACACAAATAAAACAAAAAACAAAATTCACAAAAATAAAGGTTTCCAGGCTGGGCAATGCCTTCATTGGATTCAAAACTTTCAAACGTTCAAAAATACCACAACAAACCACCAACCTGCTTCCTCAACTCCCTCCTCCTTAATGAGAACCAGAGGCCTCCTTTTATGTCAGGTGGCTGGGTGCTGATTGATCATTAATTAACCTAATCAACTAATCAACCCCAGCCACCTGAACATAATAAACCCAGGCAGGTAGGGGAAATTAACCCCATCCCTGCCAATTTAAAAAGGGCAGAGCTTTGCTCTGCCACATGGTCAAAAGCAGAAGAGCTCCAGTAACCTCCTGGACGTAGACTAGAGAAGTTGGTTAAATCCTTATTTAATGTACGCGTTAGCACAAGATTCACATTAAATATTTTAATTAAAAATATTTTAACTTAAAATTTAATTTAAATAAAGTCGCATAACTTACCAGTGCAGTTAAATGCATCTGAAAGCATTCACTGTGATAACTCTCTTGTATTTTCAGTCTCCTCTAAACCGCTGAGTCGAAAAACTGGAAATACTTCTTAATTCTAACAAAACACTGATACTGTCAATTCACACTTGACTAAAAATACACAGGATGAGCTGGTTTGAAAAATGACACACAAAAAAAAATACTGCTAACTTTGGAAACCTGATGAATGAACCAAATAAAATAAACATATAATACATCTCAAGTTGTTAATATTATAATGTATTTCTTACCCAGGGTTGCCCTTACAGTTATCACAAAAACTACACATCAAGAATCATGATAATCACGTGCAACATACAATGACTTCTGTCCTATTAAGAGCAAAGCACAAAAGACAGTAGGATGTACAAGTGGTTTAATTAACTACATACATACTCAATAAGACTGCTCCTTACATACATGGCCTATTGACATACACTGAAATAATAATTAAATTATTGGTGTCGGTAAGTCATTATTTGATTTATATTCAAATAATAATAACCACGTCATAAAAATAATAAGGATTAAAAACCCAAGGATTGATTGCTGCAATTCGACGAGTGACAGTCGTCAGAAATGTTCCCTATGAGCCTGACGCTACTGGATTAGATTAAATGAAAAAAGAAAACTAGACACAAAGGAAAATCCAGTGACTGTTGTGTGTTTATTGATTTGTAATTCAGTGTAATTCAGTCACATCTAGAGATCCGGACTTGCCTATATGAAACTAAAAACTCTGTCAGTATCTTATGAGACTGTTACTTTACCATTCCTCTGCAGGGTCTCCTTCCCATACTGGAGGTATATCAGTAACTCAAAACAGTACTTTCGAAAATATTGAAAATAGATCTGTTGACTGTCTGGGTTCGTTTCCAACTTGTGTTTATAGAAGACAGCCTGCGGCAAAGTAGCGACCCAGGTCATGGTGTCGACATCGAGACTAACAAAATCCTACCCACCCGCTTGGTCCCATCATCACCCAGCTTGCAGTGACTGATGTGTTGGAAAGTGTGAACTGCAACAAACACACAGAAACAAAAAACAAAGTAGACAACGCCGCCGTTAAAAAGTGGAGATCTTTGAATTTGGACTAATTTTAAACTAGTGAGTGTGAAGAGATAAACAGCTAGCTGCCTGTCTCACCTTGAGCCTTCTGCGTCTATACAGGCTCCTGGCGTCTCATCAGGCAGCCTGTATAACTTCAGCCCCAGTCAAGTGCTGCCAACTCCACAAAGCACAAACTCACCAGAGAAAACCGCAAAAAGTTTCTAGATTAACCAGGAGCTGCGAATACCTGTCAAAGTCTTACTCTGGAATTTTGTGATTGGCTAAGCAAGTGGGCTTCAGCCAATAAAATACAGGTTTAAAGGGAGGGAGAGAGATGGGAAATGAACACCGACATCTTCAAGACCTACATTTAGTGTGGGATTTATTTTTTTTGTGCAGTTTACGTTTAAGCTGTTGTTTTGTCATATAGAAAGACACCATGAAATTCTACACTGCTGCTGCAGCCTTGAGGTACTTTACCTAGCCTGCTCCAGTAAAAACCCGTTTAAATGGATAATTGTATGTAGAAATAATGACATACCTTGTAACAGTTGTAAATAGCCCTGGATAAGGGCGTCTGCCAAAAAATATAATAATATTAACATAACTTGATATTAGAATAAGCCTAAAGAGACATAAAACGCAAATCTATTTAATAAGATTTTTAAAGCCTAGTTTTCGTTCTGTACGTTATTTACAACCAAAATAATCTCCTAAATGCTCGCCCTTCTCACACGCGCCGGGCTTCAGCCTTGCTTTCTGGATAAACGCTGGTTTTAAAACTGGACGTGCTTCTATAGGAACACTGCATTGTTAAAACAGAGCGAGTTTATTCAAGTATTGCGCAGGAGATGACGGTCCTACCGCGCTGGACAGGAATAGCAGGCATCGGAGAACCGTGATGGAGGCATGTGGAGACACAAAGTGTTGTTAACAACGCCGCAAGGTGCAGTAGTTATTAAAAACAATAAATAAAACAGCAAATAAACCACATATTTCTCTTGGTAGTAACAAACCGATCCCCGCCCTCACGGACGCCGGCTCGGTTCTGTGCGCTCCCGCATCTGCTATCCAGTGTGCTTTTTAAACGCACGCTCGCCAAGACACGCCCACCAGCTGATCGGGTCTCCTGACGAAGCACGCACTCAACACTGGGTGCGTTCACGAGACTTCTTTGCCGGCTGGTTTGCAGACGGCGTTTGTACAGTTTTGGGAGCTTTCCCTGGCAGCAGCAGAGCAGACGGAGAAAACATGTGACATCAGCTGACTTTGTTGAACTTTCTGAATTTTGATAGCAAAAGAGTTATTAAGCAATTGTACCCTTCGTGATCCCCGAGTGTTATAATAACAGATCAAATAAGACAGCCCAACAAAAGAACATAAACATATGACATATACTTTCAAACATGCATTTTATAAATCAGCAGATTCACGAACACTATAGGTGTCTTGAGATATATATATATCGAGAGAGAGCGATATTAAACTTAACAGTGTTAAGTACCCTGCTTACACCTGCCACTTGTTTTGGAAATTAATGTTAATTAATAGTTTTTTCTCTCATCCCATACAGTTCCATAATCATTAGAATGGAAAATAAATTCTGCAAAGAGTTATTTCAGTAACTTCAAGGCTGTTTAAGATCTGTTTTTGTAATTCACAGTACAGTAGGTGTAACTTGTTCTAGCGCCTTTTCTTATTCACACCACCACCCTAGGTGGCAGTACACGTTCTCTAATAGCTGCATGTCGTTCTCTACACTCCTCTTGCACATGGTAGCGCTCTTGACCAGTGTCAATTGACAAGGACCTGCGCAGACTCTCAAACGTCTGTGCGACATTAACACACCCACTAATACCTGCAGGGCATAAGCCCTGTCATAGTATATATATAACAATATATTACAGTATATTACAACCAAGATAATCTCCTACTTGCCACACTCAAACCACTAGATTATCAAAACCCAATACTGCTTACCTCACTGGTTATTTTACATTGTTTTTTTTTTTTTCACATCAGTCAAGCTTTGTTTTATGTAGCACCTTTCATAGCAGAGCACCATCACAAAGTGCTTTACAAGATGCAGTAACAACAAGAAAATCCATAATACTTCAAACAGAGAAATGCCTAATACATGATATACATTGGAAAGTACATAATACATGATAGTAGCATAATACATAGTACACTGAATACAGTGGAAAGTGCATAATACAGAAATAGTGACATATTGACACAAACACTCACAAACAGCACATCAAACTTTTCTTTCAGGATGTGTCTGACAGGAGCTGGGAATTGACTGACACTGAAAACAAGAACAACAAAACACAATCCAAGTAAAAATAAATGACTTTGCTGTTGAAAGCCAAGCATCTCTACCAACCCTGCTAGCACAGTGAGGGTGGAGCTCCAGTCAAGCTCTCCTGGCCCTCAGCTTGCCCCTCAGCTGCCCCGGCTGTGGAAGACAGGGGCACGGCGGCTGCAGAGTCCTGCTCATCCTCCCGGGGGAGCGGTGCGGAGCAGCAGGAGAAAGGGACTCCTGAAAAACAATAAGATTCATCAGGATTCATGATGTCTCTGTTCTTGTTAGTAGTGAGGGGACTGGAAGCATCCTAATCAAATATCCTCTGCACAGACAAGCGCGCTCAAGCTTCGGCCCTACAAAACATGCTTCAAGCTGTCAGGCCACCCACTTTCATTCTTTCTTTATTGAAAGTCGACAGTGAAGCCAACCAGACCTGTCGCACTGTCGGAGGAGGAGGAGGAAAGGCAGGCAGGCAGGCAGGGAGGGAGGCAGCCACCGGACTCGCTGGTGTGCAGTGGTGAGACCGAGAGACCTTAAGTTAATTGCTGTAGGTCTTCAAGATTATTGTAGTGAATAGCATTTAGCCGTTACTTTGTGGAGAAAAAACATTTGCGATGCCTTTGCTTTCAGATTTTGTTCATGTTATGCAGGTTTGTTTCTTTTGCTCTGGTATGAACAATGCAACCAGGTGGGAACTGTGTACTTTACAGTTCAGCTTTGCAGTTTTGTAATTGCGTACGTACATGTGAAACTGTATAATGTCTGCGTTTTGAATTGATTATTTCGCCGGCACTACAACAACATTTTGTTTGGCTTGGGAAGTTGGAGGTTAGCGGATAGCTGGGTGGTGATATAACGGGTAAAAATAGCCCTGTGTTTACTTTTGGTAGATATCTGTTCAGAAGGAATAGCTGATGGTAAACAAGGGTGGTATTATAAAGGGGGGTGATATAGTGCGGGGGCTCTAGATACTGATATGTTTATAGGAACACTAAAAGCAGCCTCTCACCTGCTGTTCTCTTCTTCCAGGTGATGACTCGGATAAAGACTGCGATCAGAACCAGAGCAGCAACCGGGACACCAACAGCAACAAGCCATGTGTGCCGAGCAGCCTGAGGAACTGCAAACACAGAGCAGACAGCAGCTCAGCAACAGGAACCAGTGAGGATAAGAACATAAGAACATAAGAAAGTTTACAAACGAGAGGAGGCCATTCGGTCCATCTTGCTCGTTTGGTTGTTAGTAGCTTATTGATCCCAAAATCTCATCAAGCAGCTTCTTGAAGGATCCCAGGGTGTCAGCTTCAACAACATTACTGGGGAGTTGATTCCAGACCCTCACAATTCTCTGTGTAAAAAAGTGTCTCCTATTTTCTGTTCTGAATGCCCCTTTTTCTAAACTCCATTTGTGACCCCTGGTCCTTGTTTCTTTTTTCAGGCTGAAAAAGTCCCTTGGGTCGACACTGTCAATACCTTTTAGAATTTTGAATGCTTGAATTAGGTCGCCACGTAGTCTTCTTTGTTCAAGACTGAACAGATTCAATTCTTTTAGCCTGTCTGCATATGACATGCCTTTTAAGCCCGGAATAATTCTGGTCGCTCTTCTTTGCACTCTTTCTAGAGCAGCAATATCTTTTTTATAGCGAGGTGACCAGAACTGAACACAATATTCAAGATGAGGTCTTACAAGTGCATTGTACAGTTTTAACATTACTTCCCTTGATTTAAATTCAACACTTTTCACAATGTATCCAAGCATCTTGTTAGCCTTTTTTATAGCTTCCCCACATTGCCTAGATGAAGACATTTCTGAGTCAACAAAAACTCCTAGGTCTTTTTCATAGATTCCTTCTCCAATTTCAATATCTCCCATATGATATTTATAATGTACATTTTTATTTCCTGCGTGCAGTACCTTACACTTTTCTCTATTAAATGTCATTTGCCATGTGTCTGCCCAGTTCTGAATCTTGTCTAGATCATTTTGAATGACCTTTGCTGCTGCAACAGTGTTTGCCACTCCTCCTACTTTTGTGTCGTCTGCAAATTTAACAAGTTTGCTTACTATACCAGAATCTAAATCATTAATGTAGATTAGGAATAGCAGAGGACCTAATACTGATCCCTGTGGTACACCGCTGGTTACCACACTCCATAGTGACAGGCATCCCTGCAGCAGCAACAGCAGGATCTACTCAGAGCACAGTAACAAGAAGAACTGCTGTAAAAGTTTACCACAGTCAGTTTGGTTGCAGTTGCAGAATCCTTTTCCATGCTTCTACTGTGCATTTATATAAGTCATCTATTCTGGAATCCCAGATTATTATTACACCATTCCTCTCCCTCTTTCTCCCTCTCTCACCCCATTTCACATTCATCGCCTCCTCCAGGCTGCTGTGGTCCACCTGGCAGGAGTAGCTGCGTTTCTCCTGGTCCTCAGCGCTCACTGTCAGGGTCTTTCTCAGCTGGTAGGTCCCGTCCCCATTGGGGAGCACCTCCTCACTCCACACCCCTTCCTCCAGCACCGTCTCCCTGTCTCTCACCCAGGAAACATCCACCTCTCGCGGGTAGAACCCTGTCACATGACAGAGCACCTCCGTTCCTGCAGAGCGAGGAGCCTTCCTCTGAATCACACTCACTTCAGGCCGGACTGGAGAAGAAGAACAACACAGCAGTGCTGTTAAAGGCAGAGCCTCAGTGTTGTTTTATACAGAGATCATGCTGTAGAAACAGCCTACACTGAGATAATATTTGGATCATAGCTGTTGTTATAAAAACTGAGCAACTCAGTTATGTGCCAGACAGCAGCAGAACAAACAGGCCTTGTCATTTCTCAGGGACATGTGTGTTTATAGGAATTAAACAGCATGGTCTGCATCATCAGTGATGTTAGGACAGCAAAATATTTCTTTACTGGTTCTATTCTCATGTTTCAGAATGCTCTGAATTACAGGAAGGCATGTCGGAGACAATTAGAAAATATATGAGGTCCCTCTTTTAAGAGACCACCTGTGTTAAGAGGAGGCCACTATGTGACTGTCCCTTGAGTGCAGGTCTCTTAATACAGGTTTGACTGCATATAATACATCTCACATTGTTATTATTCATTTCTTACCCAGGGCTGCCCTTACAGCTGTAGACAAAAACTACACACCAAGAATCACACAGTACAATTAAGAGCAAGACACAAAACACAGCACGATTCAGCATGTGCTACGAAAGTTTAAAATGAAATAAACCAGATCCAGTGATTGTATGCTGTGTGTTTACAGATTAGAGAGTTTAATTCAGTCACAATTAGAGATCTGGACTTGACCATTTAAAGTAGAAAGGAAGGGGGGAGAAATCAGCAAAAAAACAGAAGGGAGACCGCATCAAAACAAGGAAAACAAATCATGTAAGACAACCATTAAATGTATTTATCTAAATGCTAGAAGTATCAGAAACAAAATTCTAGAACTTGAAGCTACTGCACTAACAAGTAACTATGATGTGACAGGTGTTACTGAAACTTGGTTGTCTGAGAGTGATGGGGATGAATATAATATTTGTTGGTATACACTGTATTCTGGTATAGTAAGCAAACTTGTTAAATTTGCAGACGACACAAAAGTAGGAGGAGTGGCAAACACTGTTGCAGCAGCAAAGGTCATTCAAAATGATCTAGACAAGATTCAGAACTGGGCAGATACATGGCAAATGACATTTAATAGAGAAAAGTGTAAGGTACTGCACGCAGGAAATAAAAATGTACATTATAAATATCATATGGGAGATATTGAAATTGGAGAAGGAATCTATGAAAAAGACCTAGGAGTTTTTGTTGACTCAGAAATGTCTTCATCTAGGCAATGTGGGGAAGCTATAAAAAAGGCTAACAAGATACTCGGATACATTGTGAAAAGTGTTGAATTTAAATCAAGGGAAGTAATGTTAAAACTGTACAATGCACTTGTAAGACCTCATCTTGAATATTGTGTGCAGTTCTGGTCACCTCGCTATAAAAAAGATATTGCTGCTCTAGAAAGAGTGCAAAGAAGAGCGACCAGAATTCTTCCGGGCTTAAAAGGCATGTCATATGCAGACAGGCTAAAAGAATTGAATCTGTTCAGTCTTGAACAAAGAATACTACGTGGCGACCTAATTCAAGCATTCAAAATTCTAAAAGGTATTGTCAGTGTTGGACGCAAGGGACTTTTTCAGCCTGAAAAAAGAAACAAGGACCAGGGGTCAAAAATGGAGTTTAGAAAAAGGGGCATTAAGAACAGAAAATAGGAGACACTTTTTTACACAGAGAATTGTGAGGGTCTGGAATCAACTCCCCAGTAATGTTGTTGAAGCTGACACCCTGGGATCCTTCAAGAAGCTGCTTGATGAGATTTTGGGATCAATAAGCTACTAACATCCAAACGAGCAAGATGGGCCGAATGGCCTCCTCTCATTTGTAATCTTTCTTATGTTCTTATTGTTCTTATGTTCTTACTGTATAGGAAAGACAGGCAGGACAGATGAGAAGGGGGGTAGCGCTATACATAAGAAACAGTCTTGAAGCCTAGGTGTTACCTGGACAAAGAAAATAAAGTCGAATCAATATGGGTCAGAATAACGGACAAAAATTCAAAGGGCATAATAATAGGAGCATGCTATAGACCGCCAGATTCAGACGGTGAGCAAAATAATCTGTTATACAATGACATTAGAAATGCGTGTAGCAAAGGAGAAGCCATACTAATGGGGGATTTCAACTTCCCCCAAATAAAATGGGAAAACCCGGTGGGTAGCACGAAGGATGAAATAGAAATGGTGGAAATGACAAATGACTGCTTCCTAACACAATTTGTCAAGGCACCAACTAGAGGGGAGGCATGCCTTGATTTAGTCTTTTCAAATAACGAAAGACAGAATAACTAAAACAGAGGTCAGAGAACCACTGGAAAATGCAGACCACAACATGGTCTCATTTGAAGATTTTTTTAAAATCCCAAAAGTAAAGACTAAAGCTAAGGTTTACAATTTTAGAAAAGCAAACTGTGAAGGTATGAAACAGAGACTAACATAGGTAGATTGGAGTAAAATAGAGAAAACACCCAAAGAAGAAGGATGGTTGTTCTTCAAAAATGTAGTACTAGAGGTGCAAAACAATTACATCCCTAAAGTAGACAAATCTAAATGTAAAACTAAATTGCCAAAATGGTTTAATAGATCAATTAAAAAAAATATTCAGCGAAAAAGGCACTTTACAGAGCATTAAAAAAGGACCAAAAAGAAAGTACACAGAAAGAGTACACGGAACTGCAAACGCAAGTCAAAAAGGAAGTTAGAAAGGCCAAGAGAGAAATAGAAATGAACATTGCTAAGGGAGCTAAAACCAATTCCAAAATGTTTTTTCCAATATTACAACAGCAAGAGAACATTCAGAGAGGAGATTAAGTGTTTAAAAGATACAAATGGCAAAATCGTAGATAAAGAAAAACAAATAGCAAATATGTTAAATGATTACTTTTCACAAGTTTTTACAAAGGAAGATACTGACAACATGCCCCACATGTCATCCAGTTCCTATCCAGTTTTAAATAACTTTAGCATAACTGAGGCAGAAGTGTTAAAGGGACTAGGAGCTCTTAAAATAAACAAATCCCCTGGGCCGGATGAGATCCTCCCAATAGTACTCAAAGAAATGAAAGAAGTTATTTACAAACCGCTAACCAAGATCATGCAGTAGTCTCTTGACATAGGGGTGGTACCGACAGACTGGAAAATTGCAAACGTAATACCGACCCACAAAAAGGGAAACAAAATTGAACCAGGTAACTACAGACCAGTAAGCGTGACTTCTATTATATGCAAACTTATGGAAACTATAATAAGATCCAAAATGGAAAATTACCTATATGGTAACAGGGTACTGGGAGACAGTCAACATGGTTTTAGGAAAGGGAGATCGTGTCTAACTAACTTGCTTGATTTTTTTGAGGATGCAACATCGATAATGGATAATTGCAAAGCATATGACATGGTTTATTTAGATTTCCAGAAAGCTTTTGACAAAGTCCCGCACAAAAGATTAATTCTCAAACTGAACGCAGTTGGGATTCAAGGAAACACATGTACATGGATTAGGGAGTGGTTAACATGTAGAAAACAGAAAGTACTGATTAGAGGAAAAACCTCAGAATGGAGTGTGGTAACCAGTGGTGTACCACAGGGATCAGTATTAGGTCCTCTGCTATTCCTAGTCTACATTAATGATTTAGATTCTGGTATAGTAAGCAAACTTGTTAAATTTGCAGACGACACAAAAATAGGAGGAGTGGCAAACACTGTTGCAGCAGCAAAGGTCATTCAAAATGATCTAGACAAGATTCAGAACTGGGCAGACACATGGCAAATGACATTTAATAGAGAAAAGTGTAAGGTACTGCACGCAGGAAATAAAAATGTACATTATAAATATCATATGGGAGATACTGAAATTGGAGAAGGAATCTATAAAAATGACCTAGGAGTTTTTGTTGACTCAGAAATGTCTTCATCTAGACAATGTGGGGAAGCTATAAAAAAGGCTAACAAGATGCTCGGATACATTGTGAAAAGTGTTGAATTTAAATCAAGGGAAGTAATGTTAAAACTGTACAATGCACTAGTAAGACCTCATCTTGAATGTTGTGTTCAGTTCTGGTCACCTCGCTATAAAAAAGATATTGCTGCTCTAGAAAGAGTGCAAAGAAGAGCGACCAGAATTATTCCGGGTTTAAAAGGCATGTCATATGAAGACAGGCTAAAAGAATTGAATCTGTTCAGTCTTGAACAAAGAAGACTATGTGGCGACCTAATTCAAGCATTCAAAATTCTAAAAGGTATTGACAATGTCAACCCAAGGGACTTTTTTGACCTGAAAAAAGAAACAAGGACCAGGGGTCACAAATGGAGATTAGACAAAGGGGCATTCAGAACAGAAAATAGGAGGCACTTTTTTACACAGAGAATTGTGAGGGTCTGGAATCAACTCCCCAGTAATGTTGTTGAAGCTGACACCCTGCGATCCTTCAAGAAGCTGCTTGATGAGATTCTGGGATCAATAAGCTACTAACAACCAAACGAGCAAGATGGGCCGAATGGCCTCCTCTCGTTTGTAAACTTTCTTATGTTCTTATATTCTTATTTGAAACTATAAACACTCTGTCAGTATCTGATGAGTTAAATACTGTATGAGATTGTTACTTTACCTTTCCTCTGCAGGGTCTCCTTCCCATTCTGGAGAAACGTCTTCAGCAACTCAAAACACTGCTGTTGATAATAATCAGAATAGATCTGTTGACTGAGTGTGTCCGTTTCCCTCTTGTGTTTGTAGATGCGAGCCTGGGGAACTGCAGCGACCCAGCTCATGGTGTCGACATCAAAACTAACAAAATCCTTCCCATCATACGCTTGATACAACTGTCCCCGCTTGGTCCCGTCATCATCCAGCTCGCAGCGACCGACGTGCTGGAAAATGTGAACTGCAACAAACACACACAAAAAACAAAACAACCCGATATCTGTTAAAGGTAGATATCTGAATTTGGACTCATTTTAAATTGTTGGTGGACGATATCCATTGAAGTGTAAAAGTCCCGCACAAAAGATTAATTCTCAAACTGAACGCAGTTGGGATTCAAAGAAACTCATGTACATGGATTAGGGAGTGGTTAACATGTAGAAAACAGAAAGTACTGATTAGAGGAAAAACCTCAGAATGGAGTGTGGTAACCAGTGGTGTACCACAGGGATCAGTATTAGGTCCTCTGCTATTCCTAATCTACATTAATGATTTAGCTTCTGGTATAGTAAGCAAACTTGTTAAATTTGCAGACGACACAAAAGTAGGAGGAGTGGCAAACACTGTTGCAGCAGCAAAGGTCATTCAAAATGACAAGATTCAGAACTGGGCAGACACATGGCAAATGACATTTAATAGAGAAAAGTGTAAGGTACTGCATGCAGGAAATAAGAATGTACATTATAAATATCATATGGGAGATACTGAAATTGGAGAAGGAATCTATGAAAAAGACCTAGGAGTTTTTGTTGACTCAGAAACGTCTTCATCTAGACAATGTGGGGAAGCTATAAAAAAGGCTAACAAGATGCTTGGATACATTGTGAAATGTGTTGAATTTAAATCAAGGGAAGTAATGTTAAAACTGTACAGTGCACTATTAAGACCTCATCTTGAATATTGTGTGCAGTTCTGGTCACCTCGCTATAAACAAGAGCGACCAGAATTATCCCGGGCTTAAAAGGCATGTCATATGCAGACAGGCTAAAAGAATTGAATCTGTTCAGTCTTGAACAAAGAAGACTATGTGGCGACCTAATTCAAGCATTCAAAATTCTAAAAGGTATTGACCCAAGGGACTTTTTCAGCCTGAAAAAAGAAACAAGGACCAGGGGTCACAAATGGAGAGTAGACAAAGGGGCATTCAGAACAGAAAATAGGAGGCACTTTTTTACACAGAGAATTGTGAGGGTCTGGAATCAACTCCCCAGTAATGTTGTTGAAGCTGACACCCTGGGATCCTTCAAGAAGCTGCTTGATGAGATTCTGGGATCAATAAGCTACTAACAACCAAACAAGCAAGATGGGCCGAATGGCCTCCTCTCGTTTGTAAACTTTCTTATGTTCTTATGTTCTAAAGAGCATAAACAGCTGACTCGACACCACCACCTGTCTCCATTTCACCTTGAACCCTCTGCCTCTATACTGCCTCCTGCCTGTCTCGTCTGCATAGCAGCAGTGTGGAGGAGTGGTTAGGGCTCTGGACTCCTGACCTGAGGGTCGTGGGTTCAATCCCAGGTAGAAAACACACACTGCTGCTCTACTCTTGAGCAAGCAGGCAGGTACTTTACTGTGATTGGTCCAATAAAAACCCAGCTGTATAAATGGGTAACTGTATGTTAAAAAATAATACAATATATTGTAAGTTGCCTTTTATAAGGGCATCTAATAAATAAAAATAATAATAAACAGCTCAAGCCCCCCATCTACCAAATCAATTTGCTAAAGCAGCAGGCTGAAACACAGAAACGAAAGCACACAATTCAAAAGGGACATTCCAGGACAGTATTCTTCATTAGAGAAAACCTTGACCTACAAGTTTTTAGAAGTGTTTTTTTTTTTATTATACTGATACCAGTCATTTGAATTTCATTTAAATTCCTGGCCTTTAATTCTGTATTATGAAAGATCAGAATTTTGCTGTCAGTCTGTAAATTCCTGGGACCTTGTGAGATGAAAGACAGAATTACAGATTGATATGAGGCACTCCTGAATTACACTACTGATCGTATATACACTGAATCCTAAACTGCATGTAAGACTTCCATGCATTGTGGGATGTGTTCTAATTATTCATTTTTGAACTGAGTAATGATAGGTGATAGATACCCAAGAAAACTGTTGACAGTTTTGATTAGTGCTAGTCTTATTATTGCACAATGTGATTTCCTTATTTTATTTTTGCGACAGGAGCTTGCTCTGAGATTGTACAAGGGGAAGTACTGAGGGTTTTAATAAGCATTCTCCTCCAAAAGAGATCATTTCAAATTTTGAACAACATAAGCCTGGACATTAATATTTAGTTATTTGGAATCCTTACATCTCATCCGACCCCGTCTGAGTGGAAGATAAAAACAAAATTTATCTTCAACACACATAACGTGACGTTTCCAATGTCTCGGGTTAGTCTAAACCTCAAAACTCACATAGAAAATACTCAGAGAACAGATGTTCATATAAGTAATAGAAATATACTTTAATGTGATTAAAGTCCATCTCAGAGAGCGCGACAAGTGAATCTCAAGAATCATATTCTCTGGTGCAGTGTTAAATTCCACTTGGAAATTCCAAATCGATATCTGGAATGCTTACTTTACACACAAACACGCCCCTTTGAGTCCCTTGAGAGATTCTCATTGTCAAAATGCCATTTCTCCTCCTAATTTAAGTCGATTGTATTCATCTGGTCTTGAAATCATTCAACTCTGCGATTCCCTGTGTGTCTATATACTGTTCTGTAGTGCTTGTGTCTCTAACAGTGCTGATAGAAGAGGCTGTGTGTGTCAATACTGTTCTGTAGTGCTTGTGTCTCTAACAGTGCTGACAGAAGAGGCTGTGTGTGTCAATACTGTTCTGTAGTGCTTGTGTCTCCAACAGTGCTGATAGAAGAGGCTGTGTGTGTCAATACTGTTCTGTAGTGCTTGTGTCTCTAACAGTGCTGATAGAAGAGGCTGTGTGTGTCTAAATACTGTTCTGTAGTGCTTGTGTCTCTAACAGTGCTGATAGAAGAGGCTGTGTGTGTCAATACTGTTCTGTAGTGCTTGTGTCTCCAACAGTGCTGATAGAAGAGGCTGTGTGTGTCAATACTGTTCTGTAGTGCTTGTGTCTCCAACAGTGCTGACAGAAGAGGCTGTGTGTGTCAATACTGTTCTGTAGTGCTTGTGTCTCTAACAGTGCTGATAGAAGAGGCTGTGTGTGTCTATACTGTTCTGTAGTGCTTGTGTCTCTAACAGTGCTGATAGAAGAGGCTGTGTGTGTCAATACTGTTCTGTAGTGCTTGTGTCTCTAACAATGCTGACAGAAGAGGCTGTGTGTGTCTATATACTGTTCTGTAGTGCTTGTGTCTCTAACAGTGCTGATAGAAGAGGCTGTGTGTGTCTATACTGTTCTGTAGTGCTTGTGTCTCTAACAGTGCTGATAGAAGAGGCTGTGTGTGTCATATACTGTTCTGTAGTGCTTGTGTCTCTAACAGTGCTGATAGAAGAGGCTGTGTGTGTCAATACTGTTCTGTAGTGCTTGTGTCTCCAACAGTGCTGACAGAAGAGGCTGTGTGTGTCAATACTGTTCTGTAGTGCTTGTGTCTCTAACAGTGCTGATAGAAGAGGCTGTGTGTGTCTATACTGTTCTGTAGTGCTTGTGTCTCTAACAGTGCTGATAGAAGAGGCTGTGTGTGTCAATACTGTTCTGTAGTGCTTGTGTCTCTAACAGTGCTGATAGAAGAGGCTGTGTGTGTCTATATACTGTTCTGTAGTGCTTGTGTCTCTAACAGTGCTGACAGAAGAGGCTGTGTGTGTCAATACTGTTCTGTAGTGCTTGTGTCTCTAACAGTGCTGATAGAAGAGGCTGTGTGTGTCTATATACTGTTCTGTAGTGCTTGTGTCTCTAACAGTGCTGATAGAAGAGGCTGTGTGTGTCTATATACTGTTCTGTAGTGCTTGTGTCTCTAACAGTACTGATAGAAGAGGCTGTGTGTTTCTGTACTCACCCCCAGTACGGTTGAAGTGCTGGACTAGATTTCTTACACTCCATTTGAAGACATCATGACCAAGCAGATGATGCCAAGAAGTTCTTTCCCAGAACTCGCGTCCCTGAGTGGTATTGATCCAGTCGAAGAGGGGGGCAAGTTTCCCCACAGTGCTGTTATAGGAGTAGTACTTCACATCATCCACCATCCCCACAGCTACATGCTCTGCGAGTTCAGTGCCATCTATAGTCACCACTCTAAGAGAACTCAGCGAATGAGTTCCTGTGAGAGGAATACAAATGATTAGTGCCATATTTCAATAATATGCGCAAGCGAGATATTGATTAGCGCTATTATTGATATTGATTAGCGCATACCCACAACGAAGACGCCGAATTCTATGGGGAACTCGAGACTACAACTGCAGCATCTTTTTTGTATTTCTTTTTATTTTACTGTACTAAAACTGCTCTTTATAAAAATGTCATAGCTAGGAGATAAAAAAATCCTACGTACAAATGAAGCGTAAAAAATATAGATTTTTTGAAAAATTACTTCACTGGCGCTAGGGCGCTTCCGTAAATTAGTGTTTAGTAAACAAAACAAAAAAGAGTCAGCGCAAAAGTAAAAGGGGCATCGCAGGGCGATCAAAAATAAAACCCCCAAAGCTCAAGCCTGTAGTTCTAATAATACTTAAATGTAATCTTCTCAAGAGCCGAACCGTGGCTACCGGCCTGAGCACGACCCACGCCCCACAGGTCTGAAAGCCACTGGTGTATATGAGGACAGACCTGCGGCGGCTGCATGAACCCAGCACAGAATCCAGAGTACCGTCATTCCGATCATCTCCGTAGAGTCAGACAGTAATATTCAATCCAATACTCGGTTGTTTGTGATACGTTTTAAGGACATTTTCAATAGAAACTTTCTACTTTTGACAACCAGGAACTGCGAATACTTGTCAGTAACTCTCAGGCTGTAATTTTGTGATTGGCTTCGCAACCAGACTTCAGCCAATAAGAGAGGCGAGCGTCAGCAGGATCTGGGTAAAATTGTAACATATCTCTAGGTAGAGCTTTCTGGTTCCATTTTTTTGGATCATGTGATGGCCCTTGAAACATATTTTGAGCCGCTTCGCTTTCTTAATCAAACTGCAATTACTGCAGGAAGTTGCTTCGTTTATCCTCGTATTGATCGAGTTAACGAACGACGTGCATTGCTCTCTACTGATTCCAAACCTGCGTTTCGTTCTGGCTTCAGTCTCATCATTGCCGATTCCAACACCTGTTTCTCGTTGTATCTCATTTTTTAGTACGTCTTGTTCGTCAATTCCAAGAAACTTTCAGACATTTGGCCTGATGCTTCGTTCATTTCTGACCATAGTTGTTATCGTGCTCAGGGGTTTGACATGCAGCGGTGAACAAAAAAGCAAAGGAAGCATCTACCCTCTGAACTCTCGCTATTGCGAATATACGTGCTCTGCCTAATATATACACGTTTAACTATAATAAAATGGATTGCATATGAATAAAGCACATCATATTCAGAGTTACATTTAATTCATTATAAAAGTATAAAAGATGAATATACGATTAGTACATAGTAAAATTATATAAGTATTCAGACCCCTGACCAATTCTCTCATATTACTGAATTACAAATGGTACATTGAAATTTCGTTCTGTTCGATATTTTATTTTTAACACTGAAACTAAAAATCAATTATTGTAAGGTGACATTGGTTTTATGTTGGGAAATATTTTTAAGAAAAATTAATAAAAAAAAACAAATATCTTGCTTGCATAAATATTCAACCCCCACACATGAATATTTGGTAGAGCCACCTTTCACTGCAATAACAGCTTTAAGTCTTTTGGGGTAAGTATGTACCAGCTTTGCACACAATGTCAGAGTGATTTTGGCCCATTCTTCTTGGCAGATTTGTTCCAGGTTGTTCAGGTTGGTTGGACGATGCTTGTGGACGACAATTTTCAAATAGTGCCACAGATTCTCAATGGGATTGAGATCAGGACTTTGACTGGGACATTCACTTTTTTGTTCTTGAGCCACTCCAATGTTGCTTTGGCCTTGTGCTTGGGATCATTGTCCTGCTGAAAGGTGAATTTCCTCCCAAGCTTCAGTTTTTTAGCGGACTGAAGCAGATTCTCTTGCAGTATTTTCCTGTATTTTGCTCCATCCATTCTTCCTTCAATTGTAACAAGATGCCCAGTCCCTGCTGATGAGAAGCATCCCCACAGCATGAAGCTGCCACCGCCATACTTCACTGTAGGGATGGTGTGACTTGAGGCATGGGCAGTGTTAGGTTTGCACCACACATAGCGCTTTGAGTTTTGGCCAAAAAGCTCTATCTTGGTCTCATCTGACCACAAAACCTTTTACCACATCGCAGCTGGGTCACTCTCATGCTTTCTGGCAAACTCCAGACGTGCTTTCAGATGGTACTTTTTGAGTAATGGCTTCTTTCTTGCCACCCTCCCATACAGGCCAGTGTTATGCAGAGCTCTTGATATGGTTGACTGGTGCACCATTACTCCACTCCCAGCCACTGAACTCTGTAGCTCCTTTAAAGTGATTGTTGGCCTCTGTGGCTTCTCTCACAAGTCTTCTTGTTTGAGAGCTGACTTTTGAGGGACAGCCTTTTATTGGCAGTTGGACAACGTCCGACTCACCTACACACAACGCACGTCAAGAAATGAAGACTAATAAACTACGTAGGATCTGCCTATCGGTTTGATGAACCTAATAATAAAACATGGGAAGGGATTACGAATACGTTAAAATAATGAATAGAGATTGAAGACATCTTATCAGAAACCAGAAACCAGAAACCAGAAACCTCTTTGGTCTTCATTTTCCTTCAGATTCACAGACTTACCAATGATCCTTCAACAGTGGGGTTTTTATCCAGAAAATGTGACAACAACTTTAATGGTTCACAGGTGGAGGCCAATGGTAAGTTAATTGTGTCCTCGTTAGGGCAATTTCTTTCATCGGTGCAAACTGGGAGTTTCCATAGCACAGGAGTTGAATACAAGATTGATATTTCAGTTTTTTATTTTTCTTAAAAATATTTCCCAACATAAAACCTTACAATAATTGATTCTGAGTTTCAGTGTTTAAAAATAAAATATCAAACAGAACGAAATTTCAATGTACCATTTGTAATTCAGTAATATGAGAGAATTGGTCAGGGGTCTGAATACTTTTGCAAGGCACTGTATATATATATATATATATATATATATATATATATATATATATATATATATATATATATACAGTGCCTTGCAAAAGTTTTAGGCAGGTGTGAAAACATGCTGTCAATTTCCGATTGCGAAGGGAAGTAAGCATGATGTGTCTTTCATCTGCTACAGTAAGTTTCCTTGGCCGACCACTGCGTCTACGTTTCTTTGTGCTTCTTCAAAAGAGCTTGGACAGCACATCTGGAAACCCCTGTCTGCCTTGAAATTTCTGCCGGAGAGACCTTGCTGATGCAGTATAACTACCTTGTGTCTTGTTGCTGTGCTCAGTCTTGCCATGGTGTATGACTTTTGACAGTAAACTGTCTTCAGCAACCTCACCTTGTTAGCTGAGTTTGGCTGTTCCTCATCCAGTTTTATTCCTTCTACACAGCTGTTTCTGTTTCTGTCAATGATTGTGTTTCAACCTACATATTGAATTGATGATCATTAGCACCTGTTTGGTATAATTGTTTAATCATACACCTGACTATATGCCTACAACATCCCTGACTTTGTGCAAGTGTACCTAGAAGAATTGATGATGTTTTGAAGGCAAAGGGTGGTCACACCAAATATGGATTTGATTTAGATTTTTCTTCTGTTCACTCACTTTGCATTTAGTTAATTGATAAATATAATCTTGTGGCAGAGCAGAGCTCTGCCCTATATAGATTGGCAGAGATGGGGTTAAATTCCCCTACCTGTCTGGGTTTATTGTGTTCAGGTGGCTGGGGTTGATTTGAGTAATTAACAATCAATCAGCACCCAGCCATCTGACATAAAAGGAGGCCTCAACTTCCCATTAGAGGGAGGAGGGAGCTGAGGAAGCAAGTGGATGGATGGGCTTGCTATTTTTTTCTTTTTTTTTTTTATCTATCTATCTATCTATCTTTAAAAAGCAAAAAGCAAAAAAAATTGTCCCAAAAAAAAAAAACCTGCATTACTGCTCTGAGCCTCCTGGAGGCGCTATATCCCACTCTAACATCAAGTGTGACAGGCTTGCGAGTGGGTAGAGGCCCAGAGACAGACTGCAGTTCAAAAAAATTATAGTTTTATTATAAATAAACACAAAAGGGCCAAAACAAAGATATTCAAACACATATAACAAAGCAAAACTTACAAAATAAAGGTTTCCAGACTGGGCGATGCCTTCACTGGACCAGAAGATTCACAAAACACAAAACAGCAAACCAAGAAAAGTAGCAAGCATAGCCATCCGCTTGCTTCCTCTGCTCCCTCCTGCCTCACTACTTATGTCACATTGTTTATTTACAAACAGCACATCACACTTTTCTTTCAAGATGTGTCTGACAGGAGCTGGGAATTGACTGACACTGAAAACAAGAACAATAAAACACAATCCAAGTAAAAATAAATGACTTTGCTGTTGAAAGCCAAGCATCTCTACCAACCCTGCTAGCACAGTGAGGGTGGAGCTCCAGTCAAGCTCTCCTGGCCCTCAGCTTGCCCCTCAGCTGCCCCGGCTGTGGAAGACAGGGGCATGGCGGCTGTAGAGTCCTGTTCATCCTCCTGGGGGAGCGGTGCGGAGCAGGAGGAGAATGGGACTCCTGAAAAACAATAAGATTCATCAGGACTCACTGTGTCTCTGTTCTTGCTAGTAGTGAGGGGACTATGGGGGAATATAATATGGTGCAGGTGAACTGTATATTGGCATGTTTATAGGAACCCTCGTAACAGCCTCTCACCTGCTGTTCTCTTCTTCCAGGTGACGACACCGATAAAGACAACGATCAGAACCAGAGCAGCAGCCGGAACACCAACAGCAACAAGCCATGTGTGCCGAGCAGCCTGAGGAACTGCAAACACAGAGCAGACAGCAGCTCAGCAACAGGAACCAGTGAGGATAGTGACAGGCATCCCTGCAGCAGCAACAGCAGGCATGAGACTATTATGAAGCTGCCTCTCTTACCCCATTTCTTCATCTTCTCCTCCAGGCTGCTGTGACCCACCTGGCAGGAGTAGCTGTGTTTCTCCCGGTCCTCAGCGCTCACTGTCAGGGTTTTTCTCAGCTGTTAGGTCCCGTTCCCATTGGGGAGCACCTCCCCACTCCACACCCCCTCCTCCAGCACCGTCTCCCCGTCTCTCACCCAGGAAACATCCACCTCTCGCGGGTAGAACCCTTTCAAGTGACAGAGCACCTCCATTCCTGCAGAGCGAGGAGCCTTCCTCTGAATCACACTCACTTCAGGCCAGACTGGAGAAGAAGAACAACACAGCAGTGCTGTTAAAGGCAGAGCCTCAGTGTTGTTTTATACAGAGATCATGCTGTAGAAACAGCCTACACTGAGATAATATTTGGATCGTAGCTGTTGTTATAAAAACTGATCAGCTCAGTTATGTGCCAGACAGCAGCAGAACAAACATGCCTTGTCATGTCACAGGGCGTGTTTGTTTATAGGAATTAAACAGCATGGTCTGCATCATCAGTGATGTTAGGACAGCAAAATATTTCTTTACCGGTTCTATTGAGGGTTTGTTCTCATGTTTCAGAATGCTATCTAAGCACTATTCAAACATGACTAAAAGACAGGAGATCCTGAGAATTGGTCAAAAGCAGAAGGGCTCCAGTAACCTCCTGGACGTAGACTAGAGAAGTTGGTTAAATTCTAATTAAATGTATGAGTTAGCACAAGATTCACATTAAATATTTTAATTTAAAATGTAATTTAAATAAAGTTGCATAACTTACCAGTGCAGTTAAATGCTCTCTTACCCCATTTCTTCATCGTTTCCTCCAGGCTGCTGTAGTCCACCTCACAGGAGCAGCTGTGTTTCTCCTGGTCCTCAGCACTCACTGCCAGGGTCTTTCTCAGCTGGTAGGTCCCGTCCCTGTTGGCTGAGAACCTCCCCGGTCCACACCCGCTCCTCCAGCACTGTCTCCCCGTCTCTCACCCAGGAAACATCCACCTCTCGCGGGTAGAACCCTTTCAAGTGACAGAGCACCTCCATTCCTGCAGAGCGAGGAGCCTTCCTCTTAATCACACTCACGTCAGGCCGGACTGGAGAAGAAGAACAACACAGCAGTGCTGTTAAAGGCAGAGCCTCAGTGTTGTTTTATACATAGATCATGCTGTAGAAACAGCCTACACTGAGATAACTCATGTATGGCTGATTTGAGAGTAGCTCTGGCACATGTATGTTTGGATCATAGCTGCTGTTATAAAAACTGATCAGCTCAGTTATGTGCCAGACAGCAGCAGAGCAAACATGCTTTGTCATGTCACAGGGCGTGTGTGTTTATAGGAATTAAACAGCATGGTCTGCATGCCAACTGGAACAAAACAAAATGCAAATATCTCTATAATACATCTCAGTTTATTATTATTACAGTGCTTATAAAAAGTCTACTCCCCATTGAACCTTTTTCATATTTTGCTGTGTCAGCTTCATGCATTTAAATGAGGATTTTTTTCCACTTATCTACACACCATACTCCACACTGTTAAGGGGGAAACGTTTTTACCGAGAAAAAAATTATAAAAAATACAAAACTGAAACATCATTATTGGATAAGTCTTCACCCCCCTGAGTTAATATTTGGTGGAAGCACCTTTGGCAGCAATTATAGCTGTGAGTCTGTTGGAATAGGTCTCTACCAAATATGCACACCTAGATTTGACAATATTTGACCAATCTTCTTTACAAAACTGTTCAAGCTCTGTCATGATCCTTATGGAGCGTTGATGGACAGCAATCTTCAAGTAATGCCACAAATTTTCGATTGGATTTAGGTCAGGGTTCTGACTGGGCCACTCAGGACATTTACCTTTTTGTTCCTTAGCCACTCCAGTGTAGCTTTGGCTGTGTGCTTTGGATCGTTGTCATGCTGAAAACTTCCGTCCCAGTTTCAGGTTTTTCTCTGTACTTTGCTCCATTCATTTTCCCTTCTATCCTGACTTCTATATCTGACCATACAGGCCAGATTTTTGGAGTGCTTGGGATATTGCTGTCACATGCACACTTTGACCAGTCTTGGCCATAAAAGCCTGTAGCTCTAGCAAAGTTGCCATTGGCCTCTTTGATCAGTCTCCTTCTTGCTCTGTCATCCAGTTTGGCATAGACCTTTCCCTTCTTAATAATCATCTTGACCGTGCTCCAAGGGATATTGAAGGCCTTTGATATTTTTTTTATAGCCATCCCCTGATCTGTGCCTTTCAATAACTTGAAAGTTGTGGGGTAGGATGTGCAGACAAATGAAAAAAAAAAAAAAAAATATATATATATATATATATATATATATATATATATATATATATATATATATATATATATATATATATATAATCTATAATCAAAGAGCCTCTGTCCAACGGGTTACAAAGCAATAGAAATCTCAAGGAGACAGTCATATTATATATTATATATATATATATATATATATATATATATATATATATATATAGGTTTGGGTTATTTTTGATCACCATGTAATGTCCCTTTAAACATTTTGAGCTGTCTCGCTTTCTTCATCAAACTTTAATTACCAAAGGAAGAAGTTGCTTCTTTTTACCCTCATGTATATCTTGATTGAGTTAACAAACAACATGCACTGTTCTCACACCCTGATTCTATTTGAACCTACATTTCATTCAGTCTGATTCAGTCTAATCATTGCTGAATTCAATATATTAACTTCCACTATTAACTTCCACTACGTTAGTTAGTTTCTAGTAGTGCTACTAGTTTGGTTTAATTAAGATTTAAAGGGAGGGACAGGGATGGAAGATACCAAAAACCAGAAGCCCTATATATGTAGTAGGTAGTAACCTTTGTTGCACAGTCTTCTGTAGTTCAATTATACAGCTCTGGAAAAAAGTAAGAGACCACTGCAAAATTATCAGTTTCTCTGGTTTTACTATTTATAGGTATGCTTTTGGGTAAAATGAACATTTTTGTTTTATTCCATAAACTACTAACAACATTTCTCCCAAATTCCAAATAAAAATCTAGTCATTTGGAGCATTTATTTGCAGAAAATGACAACTGGTCAAAATAACAAAAAAGATGCAGTGTTGTCAGACCTGAATAATGCAAAGAAAATAAGTTCATATTCATTTTTAAACAACACAATACTAATGTTTTAACTTAGGAAGAGTTCAGAAATCAATATTTGGTGGAATGCCAAAGCTGCCCGATTCCAGCCTTGCTGAAGCACCCCCAGATCATCACCGATCCTCCACCACATTTCACAGTGAGTGCGAGACCCTGTGGCTTGTAGGCCTCTCCAGGTCTCCGTCTAAGCATTAGACAACCAAGTGTTGGGCAAAGCTGAAAATTGGACTCATCTGGGAGTGCTTCAGCAACGCTGGAATCGGGCAGATTTGTCTTTGTGAAGGGCGCATGAATCAAGCCAAGTACAAGATTGTCCTGGAAGAAAACTTGCTTCCTTCTGCTCTGACAATGTTCCTGTAACAAAGTGCCCGCCCCTGTGTATATTATCTGTTATGTGTTGCGTGTGGTGTGTTTAAATGTTGGTGTATAGACATTGGTACACGGGATATAAACGGGTCTGTGTAACACGAGTGTTTAAAAAATGTATATGTGTATTTAGGCACGAGGATTGCACAGCACTTCACGTGCAAGTAAAATGTAGTAATATGTGAGCACGGGGAATTGCACTTTATTAATTCACGTGCTGGGATTCAAGTGAATAATTAATTGGTAATTGAATCCCAACACAACAGTATATATAGATGCACGTTGTCACATACTGGCGGTTGGGTGTTCGGTGAGCGGAGAACGGGATTGGAGACGGAGGAAATAAGTATAGTAGTAATAATAATAATAATAACAGAAAGTATCTGCTCACTGTGTTTGTCAGTGTCTGTCCGTGCACCATTTTGTTTAGTTTAGTTTAGTCTGTTTTTGTTTGTCTATTTATTTTGGCATAGAGTGCCGTGTCCTGTGTTTTCGTGTTTGTTTAAACCTTTTATTTTGTATTAAACCGGCGCCAACAGGCATCTTCATCATTTCATTTCATCCGTCCTGTGTTTTGTGTATTTCATTCCTTTTCCTGGTTCTGACGCCGCCCACTTGGCCGTCTTTGTGACAGTTCCCCAACTCTGAGGATTGATTTTTCCAGCAGGACAATGCTCCATATCACACAGCCAGGTCAATCAAGGTGTGGATGGAGGACCACCAGATCAAGACCCTGTCATGGCCAGCCCAATCTCCAGACCTGAACCCCATTGAAAACCTCTGGAAGAGGAAGATGGATGGTCACAAGCCATCAAACAAAGCCAAGCTGCTTGAATTTTTGCGCCAGGAGTGGCATAAAGTCACCCAACATCAATGTGAAAGACTGGTGGAGAGCATGCCAAGGTGCATGAAAGCTGTGCTTGAAAATCAGGGTTATTCCACCAAATATTGATTTCTGAACTCTTTCTAAGTTAAAACATTAGTATTGTGTTGTTTAAAAATGAATCTGAACTTATTTTCTTTGCATTATTCGAGGTCTGACAACACTGCATCTTTTTTGTTATTTTGACTAGTTGTCATTTTCTGCAAATAAATGCTCTAAATCACAAGATGTTTATTTGGAATTTGGGAGAAATGTTGCCAGTAGTTTATAGAATAAAACAAAAATGTTCATTTTACCCAAAAGCATACCTATAAATAGTAAAACCAGAGAAACTGATAAGTTTGCAGCGATCTCTTAATTTTTACCACCGGCAACAACAGCCAGCTCACTGGTGCTCAACTATCAAAGGCAACAACATCAGCTCACTGGCGCTCGGCTACCACAGGCAACAACAGCCAGCTCACTGGCGCTCGGCTACCACAGGAAACAACAGCCAGCTCCCTGGTGCTGAACTACGAAAGGCAACAACACCAGCTCACTGGTGCTCGGCTACCACAGGGAACAACACCAGCTCACTGGTGCTTGACTACTAATGGCTGGTGCATAGTGGTGAGAAAAGCATTACCAAGGGGTAGAGGTTCACAAAAATTTGTCAGTAAAATATTTACGTATACGGTACCTGACTCTTCTGTCTTGTTGACGTCATAGAAAATATCTCCAATGGATCTCCAGTGAGTTTGGAACTGTAACAATTCCTCCAGTTTAAGTTGCATCAGACTGGGGTAAAAGAGGGAGACAAACACATTGAGATCCCCAAAAAAAGTCCCCTCCGGTTTCCCCTCCCTGCCACTTCACTCAGCCAGGGTTCAGACTTGTAGCTGTGTGTGACTCACCCTGCATGCCACACAGTGGTGCCTTTACCAGGGGGAGTCTCTGGGGAGATCCCATTTAAGCACCCTGCCTTAAATACACTTTAACTTGCTTTGACTTTTCTGCTTCACAGTTTGCTGCTCCCTACTATTGCTCCTTTTTATATCTGTATTGTAATCCTGCACTTTCATTTGCCTTCACTGTTAACTCTATATTTGTATTTTTGTTGGTGTCTGTGCCTTTAAGCCACGTCTCACGGGTTTTCCCATTTTATTTGGGGGAAGTTGAAATCCCCCATTAGTATGGCTTCTCCTTTGCTACACACATTTCTAATTACATTGTATAACAGATTACTGTGCTCACCGTCTGAATCTGGCGGTCTATAGCATGCTGCTATTCAAAAGGCATAATAATAGGAGCATGCTATAGACCGCCAGATTCAGACGGTGAGCACAATAATCTGTTATACAATGTAATTAGAAATGTGTGTAGCAAAGGAGAAGCCATACTAATGGGGGATTTCAACTTCCCCCAAATAAAATGGGAAAACCCGGTGGGTAGCGCGAAGGATGAAATAGAAATGGTGGAAATGACAAATGACTGCTTCCTAACACAATTTGTGAAGGCACCCACTAGAGGGGAGGCATGCCTTGATTTAGTCTTTTCAAATAACGAAGACAGAATAACTAAAACAGAGGTCAGAGAACCACTGGCAAACTCAGACCACAACATGGTCTCATTTGAAGTGTTTTTTAAATCCCCAAAAGTAAAGACTAAAGCTAAGGTTTACAATTTTAGAAAAGCAAACTATGAAGTTATGAAACAGAGACTAACAGAAGTAGATTGGAGTGAAATAGAGAAAACACCCACAGAAGAAGGATGGTTGTTCTTCAAAAATGTAGTACTAGAGGCGCAAAACAATTACATCCCTAAAGTAGACAAATCTAAATGTAAAACTAAATTGCCAAAATGGTTTAATAGATCAATTAAAAAAAATATTCAGCGAAAAAAAGGTTAAAAAAAAGGTAAAAAAAACTTTACAGAGCATTAAAAAAGGACCAAAAAGAAAGTACGCAGAAAGAGTACACAGAACTGCAAACGCAAGTCAAAAAGGAAGTTAGAAAGGCCAAGAGAGAAATAGAAATGAACATTGCTAAGGGAGCTAAAACCAATTCCAAAATGTTTTTCCAATATTACAACAGCAAGAGAACATTCAAAGAGGAGATTAAATGTTTAAGAGATACAAATGGCAAAATCGTAGAGGAAGAAAAAAAAATAGCAAATATGTTAAATGATTACTTTTCACAAGTTTTTACAAAGGAAGATACTGACAACATGCCCCACATGTCATCCAGTTCCTATCCAGTTTTAAATAACTTTAGCATAACTGAGGCAGAAGTGTTAAAGGGACTAGGAGCTCTTAAAATAAACAAATCCCCTGGGCCGGATGAGATCCTCCCAGTAGTACTCAAAGAAATGAAAGAAGTAATTTACAAACCGCTAACCAAGATCATGCAGCAGTCTCTTGACACAGGGGTGGTACCGACAGACTGGAAAATTGCAAACGTAATACCGATCCACAAAAAGGGAAACAAAACTGAACCAGGTAACTACAGACCAGTAAGCCTGACTTCTATTATATGCAAACTTATGGAAACTATAATAAGATCCAAAATGGAAAATTACCTATATGGTAACAGGGTACTGGGAGACAGTCAACATGGTTTTAGGAAAGGGAGATCGTGTCTAACTAACTTGCTTGATTTTTTTGAGGATGCAACATCGATAATGGATAATTGCAAAGCATATGACATGGTTTATTTAGATTTCCAGAAAGCTTTTGACAAAGTCCCGCACAAAAGATTAATTCTCAAACTGAACGCAGTTGGGATTCAAGGAAACACATGTACATGGATTAGGGAGTGGTTAACATGTAGAAAACAGAAAGTACTGATTAGAGGAAAAACCTCAGAATGGAGTGTGGTAACCAGCGGTGTACCACAGGGATCAGTATTAGGTCCTCTGCTATTCCTAATCTACATTAATGATTTAGATTCTGGTATAGTAAGCAAACTTGTTAAATTTGCAGACGACACAAAAGTAGGAGGAGTGGCAAACACTGTTGCAGCAGCAAAGGTCATTCAAAATGATCTAGACAAGATTCAGAACTGGGCAGACACATGGCAAATGACATTTAATAGAGAAAAGTGTAAGGTACTGCACGCAGGAAATAAAAATGTACATTATAAATATCATATGGGAGATATTGAAATTGGAGAAGGAATCTATGAAAAAGACCTAGGAGTTTTTGTTGACTCAGAAATGTCTTCATCTAGGCAATGTGGGGAAGCTATAAAAAAGGCTAACAAGATGCTCGGATACATTGTGAAAAGTGTTGAATTTAAATCAAGGGAAGTAATGTTAAAACTGTACAATGCACTAGTAAGACCTCATCTTGAATATTGTGTGCAGTTCTGGTCACCTCGCTATAAAAAAGATATTGCTGCTCTAGAAAGAGTGCAAAGAAGAGCGACCAGAATTATTCCGGGCTTAAAAGGCATGTCATATGCAGACAGGCTAAAAGAATTGAATCTGTTCAGTCTTGAACAAAGAAGACTACGTGGCGACCTAATTCAAGCATTCAAAATTCTAAAAGGTATTGACAGTGTCGACCCAAGGGACTTTTTCAGCCTGAAAAAAGAAACAAGGACCAGGGGTCACAAATGGAGTTTAGAAAAAGGGGCATTCAGAACAGAAAATAGGAGACACTTTTTTACACAGAGAATTGTGAGGGTCTGGAATCAACTCCCCAGTAATGTTGTTGAAGCTGACACCCTGGGATCCTTCAAGAAGCTGCTTGATGAGATTTTGGGATCAATAAGCTACTAACAACCAAACAAGCAAGATGGGCCGAATGGCCTCCTCTCGTTTGTAAACTTTCTTATGTTCTTATGTTCTTATGTTATACTGTACAGACGTGCTTTCAGGAGAATCAGATACTGTGGCCTGGTTTATTTGGTAAAACACCTGATCCTCTGATATGTATTTGGGAAGAGAAGCCGTGGGACCTGGCTATGTATAGTCTAAATCCTACAAACTAATAACTAATGTACAATTCTTTTACCTCAACAAATGGAAGTCCACTCACTTCTAACACGCTTTTGACCAGCGTTACAATATCTGTAGTATTTTGTAATTATATATATACCATATTATCTGCTCTTACTTGAACTGCCCTTACATGTAATCATTTGCTATCCTTTCTATGGAAGTTATTGAATATTGTACTTGCTCTTAAGTGTAGCTGCGAAGTCACCCTTTCTTAAAGGACTTGTGATATCTTAACCAAAGTTATGCAAATAACACATCCAGAGGTAGATTCCCATTCTAAATGCATTGCTCTTGAATACCGTTATTAAATGCAATATTAAAAATATATGAACACATGACATCATCACATTTTAATCTCAAGTTCTCTAAAACTTATGAAAGGATGAAAGTAAGTAAGAAAGTCTTATGCTTTGACCAATGTAAATTCAAATTCATTGGTTTTGGTGAATGTAAATTGGCTTGTTCTCTTGATATCCACACGTTTCGGAAGCCCTTCTGCATAAATGAAAAGCAAAGAGACAGATCTCAACAGTGAACACAAGGGTTATGTTTAAAAGTTTATCAATATCTCAGCAGTTCTTGAATTGATTTAGCAAGAATAGTCTAATCTGCCCCTTTAAGATCCTTAATTGATCTTAAGAGCCAATCAATTTACTTAGGACCTGATTAAAATAACGACCAGGGCTAGATTTAATTATCACTGTTCTAATCAGACTATTACAAAAAAATCCAAAAAACTGAATTATTATTATTATTATTATTATTATTATTAATAATAATAATAATAATAATAATAATAATAATAATAATAATAATAATAATAATAATAATAATAATAATAATAAACTTAATTTTATATAGCACTTTTACAAGTAACATCTCAAAGCACTTTACAAAAAAAAAATGAAAAAAACAGGATGAAAACAGTCATAGAAAAGCCTTCTTATAAAAATACGTTTTAAGCTAGATTTAAAAGCATTTAGAATGGCTGAATCCCTGGTCTCTTTGGGAATGGTGTTCCAAAATTTTGGGGCATAGCAAGAAAAAGCTCTGTCGCCCATAGAGCGTAACTGAGGCAACACACAACAATCCAGAATCAACAGAGTGAAGGTTGTGTGGAGGGGTATAGAATGACAAGAGATCAGACAGAATTAAAACAATGGCTGAGCTTGTTATAAATATTTGTTTATACTGATTACTTGGCACTTTTTGTTCATGTTCAGTCAGCACCTACTTGAAATTGTTCCTATGGATCTGCAACTCTTTCTGTCTGGTGTCCTTTAAGATATCAAGTTCAACCTCCTTGGGGTTTTTTTTTGCTGCCACACAAGTTACAACCAACTCTCATTAGTACAATAAACTAGACAGCTTACTGTAACTAGTTAGCCACCTGTCTGTCTGTTTAGCTAGTTGCCTGTCTAGCTAGCCAGGTATCTGTCTAACTTGCTCAGAATCCGTATGTTTTTCTGACTAACTTGTCTATCGGTCACAGCAACACCGAAAACAATATGAAAAGTGAAAAGGATATAAAAGTAGATATAAAATTACTTTGAGTTTTATTAAAAAGAAAAAAATTGACCTGAATATTTTTTCTTTCTTAACTATAAATAGGGTTTTGTTTTTTTTATTAACATATTTCAAACAGACTTGCTTTCTTAATCAAACTCTAATTACCAAAGGAAAAGGTTGTTTCTTTTTACCCTCATATATATCTTGATTTGAGTTAACAAACGATATTGTGCATTGTTCTCACCCGATTCCAAACCTGCATTTCATTCTGGCCTCAGTCTGATCACACAAATCCATCTTATTGACTTCTCACTGCGTTAGTTAGTTTCTAGTAGTGCTTCTAGTTTGTTTTCACTCTCCCCGCTAATTTAAACAACGTTTCTCTCTATCTGGTATGCAGCAGTTAGGCTTAAAAACAAACACTCTGCACCCTGCATTTCCGCTGAAGTTCCTTATTAATTCCAAATTTAAAAAACAAACAAGATATAGATATATAGATATATATATATATAATGTTTTATAAAACTTATACTTACCATAGCCTTAAAAAAAAAAAGTCCTTTCTGGTCTAGTTAAATTTTTTCACTTTGGCTTTGGTGCCAATCAAAGTAACAGAAATGCAATGGATTGTTGAAGTATGTAGACATTGGTAAAATCGGCAGGCATTTTGGAACACAATATTGGGGTCAGTGTCACCATTTAGTTTGTTATGCCTGTAGGATTAGCCAGCAAGTCTCTACCTGGCTGAGATTCAAAGATTTCATCAAGAATATGAATTTCAACAGCGGCCTTTTTCAAATCCGATATGGCGGACACATAGGTGTAAATTCAGGTGCCTCCACATTTGGAAGTGTTCATCATACATTGGTTGGCATGTGTGCCAACTTTGGTGGTTTATCCCCTATTGCACAATTGTTATGGAAATGTGGGCTATGCTGCTGCACTAATAGGAACAAGGAATTAGTAACTTCACTTCAAGGTGGCTTCCCTCAGAGTATTCAGCCCAAAGGCCATATGAGCACACACTATGAATGAAAGAATTTAAAGACAAAACTAAGAAGAAAATAAATAATTAAATAATATGATCATTTTTAAACATTAAAATTGCAAATATTGGCTAATAGTCATGGCTCTCTATTTATGTAGACCTAAGGCTACATAATGATGCCGCAGCAATCAATATGCAAGTTATATTTTATATTGTTTTTTAAATAAATCTTTCTTTGAATTCTCTTGAGTTATTATTTAACAGTCAGTTGCATTCATACTCAGTTTACATCAATACATGTTCTTTTAAAGATGACATTTACAAGACATACATTTTTTTAAAAGCTTTTCAAATACATTTCAAATACACCAAGACAGTTTGTGGAAAAAAGAACCATCATAAAAAACACAGTGCATTGAGACAGTAGTGCTCAGTAAAAGTTCAACAGTGTGGGAACATAAAACACAACTGACACCTAGACCTAAGAACTAAAGGAACTAAAACTAAGGGGACAGGGGAACGGGACACTGCAAAATTGCACCTTTAAAATTCTACAATTCTAAAAAGCACATTTTATATAATTACATTAAACTTCTTTATAAGAAACAACAAAACAAAATAAACTAAAACCAACCAATGAAAGAAAAATCAAAACTATAAACTGGAAGAAAAAGACTCCATAAAAACAGGACACTGTTCAAAAAAGAACACATCAACAAAAAAGGGGTCACGTTTGCATGATAAATAAAAAACAGGTAGTTCCAGTGCCCCATAGTCCTGCTAAAACAAATAAAAACAGGTAGTTCCAGTGTCCCGTAGTCCTGCTCATACGAGCTAGAGGTTCCAGTCTTTAGTTTGTAGCATTCGCTCGGCCATTCACATTAAAATGTTTATTATCTATTATTTATGAGAGCATCTATTTATCTGAGTACTTTAAGCATGAGATGCAGGGGTTTAGACTAACCCCAGACACTCAGGTGGGTCAGATGAGATGTAAGAATTCCAAAGAATTAAATATTAATGTCCAGGCTTATTTATTTATTTATTTATTTTTAATAATTTATCTCTTTCAAGAAATGGTTTATTAAAAGCGTCAGTACTTCCCCTTCTGCAATCTCAGAGCAAACTCCTATCACAGTAGGTGCTTTTAACAGTCTGAGAATAAGGGGAGAATACCATTCTTTTGAAAAGTAAATCTTAAAATAAGGAAATCACATTGCAAATCAAAACAGCTACTAATAGTTTATATAATATATCTGTATCACCTATCCTTGCTCAGTTTGAAACCAATAATTTGAGCCACCCCAACAATACTTGTAGATCTCTCGTACAATTTAGGATTGAATAAATATAACTTCAGAGCCTAATAGCAACCTATATTGTGTCTTTCACTCCCCTGGATTTTACTGAATGACAGATAGAATGAATAGTTGAATTCCCATAAAGTTAGATCCTGATGTCCTGGAGTCTGACAATCCTCCAATCTTCACAGGGCTTGTCCATCCCGAGGCTCCTGATGTTCAGAATTATAAAGTCCTTTATGAGAGTCTGTGCCCTTCTGGTTATGGTGATAGTGCCTAGCTGCTGCTTGTGATAGACACAGATGTTATGACCCTCCCACAGGATCTGCTTTACAACATTGATGACACGCCAGGCGCACCTGGCTGTGTTGGTCGCTATTCCTCCCGCAGACCCATAGAGTATATTCTTAGCGGTCATCTTGGTTGCGCCAGCAAACCTGTTTAGGAAGACAAAAACAGAGAGCCAGACACTGCCAGACAGTTTCTATTTTTGCAGTACTTTGCGTAGGGGCATGTTTCTACTAGGGCTAGTCCCCTCCTGATCAGGAACGTCGAGTGGGGAGGGCACTGTGGACGGTCTTCCATGCTATATCCTTCTGGACATTATTACTCTTGGACTTATTAATCACTGCCCCAGTCGCTGTGCAGTACTTCTCGAGGATGTTATTAATCCGTGGTGCCGATGATGTGTCTGTGCAAATCAGTGACATATCGTCCATGTATGCAGTTGCTTTTACCTGGACTCCATTGGATCCAGGTACCAGTTATTCTGGTAGTGCTGCGGACAGCCTGCAGGAGGGGTTCAATGCACATGA
The DNA here is from genome assembly GCF_017654505.1 of Polyodon spathula. Taxonomy (NCBI): domain Eukaryota; kingdom Metazoa; phylum Chordata; class Actinopteri; order Acipenseriformes; family Polyodontidae; genus Polyodon; species Polyodon spathula. Next base: position 577,652 of record NC_054560.1, read on the forward strand.
CATACACCAGTGGGGACTCCGCTCTGACACCTGACTTGATAGGTATATTAGCAGTCAGGTGTCTATTCATTAGGACACTGAGTGAACTTCATCCGATCCATCACTGGGTACATTTATTCATGACTCACCCTATTGAACACCTTCTGCTGATCAAGGTTGAACAGGCAGAGGAGATGGTTCCGTTCTCTAGAGTAAGCCAGAATATCCCGTGTTAACATTACCTGTGATGGACCTCCCTGGGACGCCACAAGCCTGGTAAGGGCCAACAACCTGAGGGAGGTGTACTTGTAGCAGGAGCATCAAAGCTTTAGCTAGTATTTTACAGTCCACGCAGAGAAGATTGATTGGATGACAGTTTTTTAGATCTTTTTTGTCCCCTTAAGTTATGGGTACTATGGGTAAAAATGGGTAAAAAACATGATTTGGAAACTGAAGCAAAGAATATAAGAACATAAGAACATAAGAAAGTTTACAAACGAGAGGAGGCCATTCGGCCCATCTTGCTCGTTTGGTTGTTAGTAGCTTATTGATCCCAAAATCTCATCAAGCAGCTTCTTGAAGGATCCCAGGGTGTCAGCTTCAACAACATTACTGGGGAGTTGATTCCAGACCCTCACAATTCTCTGTGTAAAAAAGTGCCTCCTATTTTCTGTTCTGAATGCCCCTTTTTCTAAACTCCATTTGTGACCCCTGGTCCTTGTTTCTTTTTTCAGGCTGAAAAAGTCCCTTGGGTCGATACTGTCAATAACTTTTAGAATTTTGAATGCTTGAATTAGGTCGCCACGTAGTCTTCTTTGTTCAAGACTGAACAGATTCAATTCTTTTAGCCTGTCTGCATATGACATGCCTTTTAAGCCTGGAATAATTCTGGACGCTCTTCTTTGCACTCTTTCTAGAGCAGCAATATCTTTTTTATAGCGAGGTGACCAGAACTGCACACAATATTCAAGATGAGGTCTTACTAGTGCATTGTACAGTTTTAACATTACTTCCCTTGATTTAAATTCAACACTTTTCACAATGTATCCAAGCATCTTGTTAGCCTTTTCTATAGGTTCCCCACATTGTCTAGATGAAGTCATTTCTGAGTCAACAAAAACCCCTAGGTCTTTTTCATAGATTCCTTCTCCAAGTTCAGTATCTCCCATATGATATTTATAATGTACATTTTTATTTCCTGCGTGCAGTACCTTACACTTTTCTCTATTAAATGTCATTTGCCATGTGTCTGGCCAGTTCTGAATCTTGTCTAGATCATTTTGAATGACCTTTGCTGCTGCAACAGTGTTTGCCACTCCTCCTACTTTTGTGTCGTCTGCAAATTTAACAAGTTTGCTTACTATACCAGAATCTAAATCATTAATGTAGATTAGGAATAGCAGAGGACCTAATACTGATCCCTGTGGTACACCACTGGTTACCACACTCCATTCTGAGGTTTTTCCTCTAATCAGTACTTTCTGTTTTCTACATGCTAACCACTCCCTAATCCATGTACATGTGTTTCCTTGAATTAATTGATTTAATCTTTTGTGCGGGACTTTGTCAAAAGCTTTCTGGAAATCTAAATAAACCATGTCATATGCTTTGCAATTATCCATTATCGATGTTGCATCCTCAAAAAAATCAAGCAAGTTAGTTAGGCACGATCTCCCTTTCCTAAAACCATGTTGACTGTCTCCCAGTACCCTGTTACCATATAGGTAATTTTCCATTTTGGATCTTATTATAGTTTCCATAAGTTTGCATATAATAGAAGTCAGGCTTACTGGTCTGTAGTTACCTGGTTCAGTTTTGTTTCCCTTTTTGTGGATCGGTATTACGTTTGCAATTTTCCAGTCTGTCGGTACCACCCCTGTGTCAAGAGACTGCTGCATGATCTTGGTTAGCGGTTTGTAAATTACTTCTTTCATTTCTTTGAGTACTACTGGGAGGATCTCATCCGGCCCAGGGGATTTGTTTATTTTAAGAGCTCCTAGTCCCTTTAACACTTCTGCCTCAGTTATGCTAAAGTTATTTAAAACTGGATAGGAACTGGATGACATGTGGGGCATGTTGTCCGTATCTTCCTTTGTAAAAACTTGTGAAAAGTAATCATTGAATATATTTGCTATTTTTTTTTCTTCATCTACGATTTTGCCATTTGTATCTCTTAAACATTTAATCTCCTCTTTGAATGTTCTCTTGCTGTTGTAATATTGGAAAAACATTTTGGAATTGGTTTTAGCTCCCTTAGCAATGTTCATTTCTATTTCTCTCTTGGCCTTTCTAACTTCCTTTTTGACTTGCGTTTGCAGTTCTGTGTATTCTTTCTGCGTACTTTCTTTTTGGTCCTTTTTTAATGCTCTGTAAAGTGCCTTTTTTCGCTGAATATTTTTTTTAATTGATCTATTAAACCATTTTGGCAATTTAGTTTTACATTTAGATTTGTCTACTTTAGGGATATAATTGTTTTGCGCCTCTAGTACTACATTTTTGAAGAACAACCATCCTTCTTCTGTGGGTGTTTTCTCTATTTTACTCCAATCTACTTCTGTTAGTCTCTGTTTCATACCTTCATAGTTTGCTTTTCTAAAATTGTAAACCTTAGCTTTAGTCATTACTTTTGGGGATTTAAAAAACACTTCAAATGAGACCATGTTGTGGTCTGAGTTTGCCAGTGGTTCTCTGACCTCTGTTTTAGTTATTCTATCTTCGTTATTTGAAAAGACTAAATCAAGGCATGCCTCCCCTCTAGTGGGTGCCTTCACAAATTGTGTTAGGAAGCAGTCATTTGTCATTTCCACCATTTCTATTTCATCCTTCGCGCTACCCATCGGTTTTTCCCATTTTATTTGGGGGAAGTTGAAATCCCCCATTAGTATGGCTTCTCCTTTGCTACACTCATTTCTAATGTCATTGTATAACAGATTATTGTGCTCACTGTCTGAATCTGGCGGTCTATAGCATGCTCCTATTATTATGCCCTTTGATTTTTTGTCTGTTATTCTGACCCATATTGATTCGGATTTATTTTCTTTGTCCAGGTTTAAACACCTGGGCTTCAAGACTGTTTCTTATGTATAGCGCTACCCCTCCTCCTCTTCTGTCCTGCCTTTCTTTCCTATACAGTGTATACCCAGAAATATTATATTCGTCCCCATCACTCTCAGACAACCACGTTTCTGTAACACCTATCACATCATAGTTGCCTGTTAGTGCAGTAGCTTCAAGTTCTAGAATTTTGTTTCTGATACTTCTCGCATTTAGATAAATACGTTTAATGGTTGTCTTACCTGAGTTGTTGTTCTTGTTTTGATGCGGTCTCCCTTCTGTTTTTTTGTTGATTTCTCCCCCCTTCCTTAAATGCTTCTGAACCTGCTCGAGGATCTTTTCTCAGAGTAGACTGGTTCCCTTGTTATTTAAATGCAGTCCGTCCCGTCTATACAGATAGTCCTCGCTGTAGAATATAGCCCCGTGATCAAGATAGGTGAAGCCTTCCCGTGTGCACCACGTCTTCAGCCATGTGTTTTGATTAATTATTTCCAGCTGTCCATATGGTCCTTTGCAAGGTGCCAGTAGTATACCAGAAAATACCACAGTTTTGGTTTTCTCTTTTAATTTCCTTCCTAGCTCTCTGAATTTGTTTTGCAGGGATTTTGGTCTGTCTGTTCCAATGTTGTTTGTACCGATGTGGACGACTAATACCGGGTCGTCTTCTGTTCGTTCTAGGAGCCTGTCCAGATTCTCAGTGATGTGCTTGACCGAGGCTCCCGGAAGGCAGCACACTGTTGTAGTAAGGGGGTCCAAACTCCACATTGAACTTGCTGTGTTTCTCAATATGGAGTCCCCAACAATCATGACCTCCCTTCTTTTTGCTGTCTGGTCACCACTGTCAATGGGATACTGGATGTTGTTCCTTTCATTCTCTTGTTGTTGGTTCTGCTCATCAAAATTCTGAAGTGACTCAAATCTGTTGGTTGTTTCGATTTCTGGTGGTTGTGTTTGACGAAGTTTCTTCGAGCTGTTCTGACCTTCTATCTCCCTGGTGGCTTTCAGTCTGTTAGGGGTGATGCAGACTTCCATGAATTGTGGGTGTGCCAGTTCCTCAAGATCCTGTTGCTGTCTCACTTCTTCCAGCTCCATTTCTAGCATACTTACTAGTTTATGCAAATCCTGGATCGCGCGGCACTTTACGCACACTTGGTTTAGCTCCGCTGGGTTTTCTCGGATTTCCCACATCAAGCAGGTGTCACAGATTAATGGCTTGAAGACCATGTTGAGGGTTTTTCTTTTTTGAAGTTTAGTTTCTTCTGCAGCCGTCAACCTGCTTTCAAACTGCTTCGAAACTGCTCTGTACTTTTCCACGCCTGTACTTCTTCCACTCGCTGTCGCTGGGAAGACTGCCTCGTTTAACTGCGTTGTTCTGCTGTGCTGTTGGCTCCTCCCCTCGCCCGTGTCTCAGAACGGCGCTGAATTTGAATCAGCTGCTCCGAGTTTCAGCTTGTTTGTTATCAGAAAAACACACGTGGCTGTTTGACTTTGAGCTGCTGCTGTGTTTCCCCAATGTCCTCTGTTTTCTGATTAAAGCAATTCAAGATGCAATTTCTCCTTTCTGCTTCTAAACTACTCTATACTTTTCCACGGCTGTACTTCTCCCACTCGCTGTCGCTGGAGAGTTGTGTTATATTGTATAATAGATTTCAATTTTTTTGTATTGAAATAATTTTATTTTGGAAATTTTAGACGTGAGAAATGTTTTAACTAAACGTAATTGAAAAAATATGTAACAGGAAAAAATTTCATAAAGTCAAATCAAAATGAAAAGTATATATATGAGTGTTACATTGTGTAGCTGCAATGCAATGTTTTGTTTTTGTTTATATCATTGGACCAGTTACAGTAAGGATGTATTTGAAGTTTATGTTTGATAAATGATGTATATGAAATATTGTAATTGAAAATAATTGTAAAATAATCATTAAAAGATCATTTTTGTCCCCTTTCTTTTGGTCTCTCTGTAGGCCGCACCGTAGATGTCCGCTAGATGGACATTAAGTGTGTATCAATAAAGATGGTTATACTCACCTAGGATCTGGACCTGGAGTCTTACCAACCTGGTTTCTGCTGCCCAAGTGAGCTCCTTGAATGTGAATTCTGGGTCCTGCTCCGAGTCAGGCTCCAACTGACTCAGGAACCACTCTATCGGGGTGTCATCTGTAGCTTTGGTGTTATAAATGTCCCTATAGAAGTTATCTACCACTTTTTTCATTCCCTCACTATCCTCTACTGTCCTTCCACTGCTGTTGAGCATGGTGCATCAAGTGCCGTTTCTCCTTTGTTTTCTGGAAGAAGTGGGTGAACTTTTAATCTTCCTCATTTTTTTGCACTTTTGCATTATGCTGTGTGTTAGGAGGGCCCTTCTCAGTGAGGAGCCCTTGTTTGATCTGTGCTCTCTTCCTGCCTCTGGTTTGGAGGAGCTGTCGGAGATGTGCTGACAGCCACTCTCTTTGGGCTGGGGTGCTCATGAAGCACGGGTCGTTGTGTAGGTGGGAGGGTGAGGGGGTTGCTAATGGTGATGGTGGTCGTGGTGCTGTTGCCTAGGTTTGGTGTATTTTGCCTTGCTGGCACTGGCCATATTGACATAGAAACAGGTGCCCCTTCCTTCCACACAGGTTGCACAGCTGTTCTTACCCGCAGTGGCTGGACTCACAGTTCCTGCACTTGACTACAGTACATACGGCTGCCAGGTGTTCTAGATCCCCACATTTCCTGCAGAGTTTAGACATTCCATTATAGAAAACCAGCCCTCTGTTGAATGCTGGCACAATGGAGTTTGAAATGTGGTGGACACCTCCAATGCACTAACAACCTCGTTGTAAAAACTGAACTGTAACAACTTTCATTTCTCTATCTGTCAAGGCGTCCACAAATAATTCTTTAAATGGCACCAGATGTTTATTCTTCCCATAAAGGACCACATCTCTTGTAGTTTTTGGGGGTTCCTAAAACTGACCTCAAACACTTTCCTAGGACTGGGTAATTTCATTAAATAATTCTCTCCAACCCTAGTCCTGTAGGGCAACATCCCAGTAAGTTTTGCAGCTCACCTTTAATCACATTTTTTTATGATTGGTTAATGATCAATGAAGTAAAGTCACTTGTTTAATTAAGGGAATGGTCCTTGAGGTTTTTGTTCCAAATCATCTCTAAATTATTTCATTTAACAACTCACTACCTGCTAATTGATCAAAATAAAATAGTTCCATGTGTTTAGAATGTAATGGTTACCTATAAAACCAGCTGGACTCTTGCCCTCCAGGACCAGTGGAACTCTGATGCAGAGTATGGCTGGGTGGTCACTGTGAGGGTTGCAGCAGCAGCAGTGAGACAGGATTTTTTTTTTTTTTTTTTAACTATTAGATATTCCAAATTGGGATGGAAATGGAGGGAAGATAATTGACAATTTAAAAAAACAAAAACAAAAGACACATGAACTGTCCAATCTAAGTTAAAGCTCCACTTGAAATGCAAAATAATCGATCACACAACACCAGGGTAATCTTTGATTTAAACGCATTGTGATGTTTATTTTATCAAGTTTGGACACGTTTTGGTTTGTGACATTTTAAATGTTCCTACATGTTTATAATTATGCTGGTGTCTCGTCAATGTGGCAAACTGCCACATTGACTTTGTCTTCTGCAATCTATATAAGGGCATGTCTGGCTACATATTAAATAAAATAACAGGGTTAACGCCCTTTGGGTTATCTCCAAAATAGTAGGATGATTGCTCACACATGGGAACAACTGAATTCATTCCAAAATATACATATGGTTATACTCAAAGTAGGACAATGACCTAAACTCCAAACAAACATGTACTACTTGAGCTTCGGGGCCCACACTGCCCAAATGGAGTAGAAACATACAACATGTTTACAAAATCTAAACATTAAACGATAGTAAAAATGGCACAGATTAAACATATAATGTTTAACAATTATGACTAAACACTAGTTTTATACCTAATTATGTACAAACACTGCTGTTTAGTAGTAGAACACTTCTATTTTACTGCACACATGCTACGTGTGTCTGCTGGGTTAGGGTCCGGCTCTATAGAATAAAGACCCTATGGATAATGTATTTTATGTGTATTTCTTCAAGTTTTTCATTAATAGTGTCGGGATTTTAGAAACAAAGGTTTTGTTCATCCATGTTTTTAACTAATTAGGGCACACTCCAGTCATTTCATTTTGTAAAAGAACGATGCAAAAAGAAATATAACAAGTTCAAAATAAATGTGTAGAACAAAAAAACACACACACACACACACACACACACACAAATCCCCCCCAAAAAATGAAATGGCCATTAAAAAAACAAACAAACAAAAAAAAACACTTGTAATAATTCCATTGAAAACTGTTAAATTATACAGCCCTCGCAAAAAGAAAATCATCGCTGAATAATTTATAGTGAGGCTGACGATCATTGGTTCAAATTGAATTTTATTTTATTTAGCATTTTATTTACCATTACAATGTATAAAGTTCAGAATTTAAAAGAAAATATTTTCAGTCTTTTTGCAGCACTGATAGACATTTTCAGAAGCACAAACAAACATGACAGTTCTGCCTCATCAAAAAAAATAATCTAAATCATTCATAACAAATGGGGGCAACAGGACAAAACCAGAACAACTAGCCAACAAAATAAACGGCTTTACAAAACTTTTCAGTTTGACAGTCGTCCTAAAATGTAAACTGTGTCTGGCTGATTTGCCTCTGATAGTTGTTACTGTAGCTTGGTTACTGTACTAGTGAAAGAACAATGTCTTGCATAAATACTTACATTATATAACAAGGTGGTTTTGTACAAAACATACACAACACACTCACATCCTAATCTTCTTTGATGTGATGCGATGCAGTGAGGAGTTAGTGTGGTTAGGACTCTGGAGTCCTGATGGGAGGGGCGGGGGTTCAACCCCAGGTGGGGGACACTGCTGCTGTCCCCTTGAGCAAGCAGGTACTTTATCTAGATTGCTCCAGTGAAAAAAACCCAGCTGCATAAATGGGTAATTGCATATAAAAGATAATGTGATATATTATAACAATTTTAAGTTGCCCTGCATAAGGGCATCTGCTAAGAAATATAATAAGTAAGCCAGTCTGGACCACAAAACTGATGTTTTTACTTTATTTTTTTTATTTAAATCAAACACTAACAATAGAAAATACTGTATAAATTAAAAGAAAAAGAAAAGGAAATTGTATCTGAAACTGTGTCAGCTTAACAAAGCTTGATAGATTTACTGATGAATACTATCGAATTGAGTGGTGTGAATTGCTGTCAGTCAACACACAATAACTTTTATATATAGTGCCTATAGAAACTCTACTTGATTTTTTTTTTGATAACTATGGGTCAATTGCAAGGAACTGAAAGCAGCGTATTAACTGGGGATGATCCCGTGGTTAGTACGCAGCTCCGTACTAAACTAGTACGCAAGTTAAATACCAATTGCAACGAACTTGGCGGCTGAAGTTAGTCCCCAGCTGCGTACTAAAAAAGGTCTCAATTGCAACGAACCCCAAAATAACTGCTGCTGCCCTCTAGAGACTAAGTTAGTGTAACCCTTTCTATAGATTAACGAGTTAAAGTACCGTTCTGAGTGGAACAAATGTGAAAAACCCCAAAATGTATTGACAACTGTTGTAACTGAACAATTCATAATCAAAATCCATGTACCTATATTTTACATATAAGACATATTTACTTGTGTATGTGTATATATATATATATATATATATATATATATATATATATATATATATATATATATATATATATATATATATATAAGGGATGTCATTGCTGGCATTGCAATATATTCGTGTAGCATTGGAATGAGTTTCGTGACATTACAACAATACGGAAAATGATACCCCCACACTGATCAAATCACTTCCACAGCGAAAGAATGATCTAATGGCAAAATATTACAATTATGGTTGAAAGAATTTATTACAAATATCATTTCATAATTGAGAATATATTTAAAGCTGTAAGGTAATGATGTATTACCCACATGGAACAGAATTGCAATATTTAATATATGAGTAATATATTTTTAAGTTATATATAAACAATCTATATGTATACTTGTGCCAAAGTATGCTTTTAGTAGGCTGGAGCATGCATGGGGAAGGGGTCAGGACTGGTAGGTGACGCAACACAACAATATTGATACACTCATGTGGGGTCGTGCCTCTCTTGTATGGCGGATCGGTGCTGTAGCCATGGTGCTGGGTTCAATCAACAATATTGATACACTCATGTGGGGTCGTGCCTCTCTTGTATGGCGGATCGGTGCTGTAGCCATGGTGCTGGGTTCAATCAACAATATTGATACACTCATGTGGGGTCGTGCCTCTCTTGTATGGCGGATCGGTGCTGTAGCCATGGTGCTGGGTTCAATCAACAATATTGATACACTCATGTGGGGTCGTGCCTCTCTTGTATGGCGGATCGGTGCTGTAGCCATGGTGCTGGGTTCAATCAACAATATTGATACACTCATGTGGGGTCGTGCCTCTCTTGTATGGCGGATCGGTGCTGTAGCCATGGTGCTGGGTTCAATCTCTGCCTGTGCAATGCATCAAGTTTAGACTACATACAACACCAAACAAGTTTGTCAGTGCTTGCAGGGGGAGTTCTCATTTTGATTTTTTTTTTAAAAAGATGTTTAGGTTTTGTAAAAAAAAAAAAAAAAAAAAAAAAAAAAAAAAAAAACCTTTATGAAAAAACACTTTTAAAATATAATTTGTACCAATTGCTTAGATTTTGAGCCATGGCCCTCTTCAGTTCCTGTTTGGAAGTGCACCAAAACAAACCACAATCCTTATTACCATAATAAAGCAGGAGATCAGGTAGTCCCCAACTTTGTTCCGATTCTTTTTTCGTTGCAATTGGTATTAAGTTGGTGCGCAGCTGGAGATGATCCCGAGATAGTACCGTACCAGCTGGTAAGCAACATAGTACGCAGCTCTGTACTAACTCTGCAAGTTCATTGCAGGTGACCCAATATGACTAACTGAAGAAACGCTGCCCCTACGAAATCACCTAGGTCTATGTTTTTATCAAAAATGACAGCTTCATTTTTAATTATTATTATTTGTTTAATTAAGGAAAGCTATGGGACTGGTTTGCTTGTTGTTGCTGATTTCGCAGCAATTTCAAAACCCAGCTATAGAATGCTGTGTTTGTGTCCCTATCTAAAGACAAAGCAATTTGAATTCAAAAGAATAGAAGAAAACGACTGACAAAAATAAAGCTGGATAAATGAATGGGTCACTGGACCATTGTTCTAGGAGCTGGAATGCAAAAGTATTCACATAAGAAACTCAATTCCCCAGGATATCGTATCTACTATGCAAAGACAAATCACAACTAAAACTAAGGAAATCCAGGGAGGTAATGCGCAGTGTTGTGTGTTGAAGTGAAAGGGAGTAGAGAAATAGACTGAAGGTTTTGTTCATCTGTGTTTTTAACTAATTAGGGCACATTCCAGTCATTTCATTTTGTAAACGAACGACACAAAAATAAATATAACCAGTTCAAAATAAATGTTCAAAACAAAAACAAACAAAAAAAAACCACACACACACAATCAGGAGCACTGAGCGACCCTCTACCCTGAAGGACTGGTCTCGCAACGGAACCGGTAAGAGTGAAATGGGGAAAAGGGCCTCTGAAGAGCAGCCACAGGCTGTGAAGGGACTGGGGAGTAACAGGCATATAAATGTAGAGCGGTATAAAGATTTTAAATGCTTCCGTTGCCAAGAGTATGGGCATATAAGTGTGCAGTGCCCAAACGAACACGAGCCCATGCAGTGTAATGTGGGTCTCAATGAGTATGATTGTGGGGTCATAAATGCAGTGAATGTGGCACTAGGAGTACATAAGTTTCCAATGCCTTTAAGAATTAAAGGGAAGGAAGCTTTGGCACTCGCAGATTCAGGTAGTGCAATTACTTTGGTCTCCACGAATTTTGTGGAATCAAATCAATTGGACCATAATCTTAAAACTGGAATTACTTGCATGCATTGGGATGTAAATTTTTATGCAACCAGTATGGTTACCCTTGAATGTCAAGATTCAAAGTGCAAAATGAGAGTTGGGGTTGTGCCTAAGTTGCCGCACGCAGTAATTCTGGGAAGAGATTATCCAGGGTGATGCACTGGTTAAAGTTGAAGGGGAATTGTCTCCCCCTGTTGGAAATTTAGTGTCAGGCGAAATTGGCCCAGAGGAGTGCCTTGAAAAGATCTTCTTGTTTCCAGACCCGACGTTCTTTGTAAAACCCCAAAGAATTTGAAAAACAAGAAGGGTTAAAAGAGAAGAAAGACGCAAGGGCCCCATAGGGGAAAGAGCACCAGAAATGTTACTTGGGGAGAGGGCACCTGGTACAGAACCAGTAGAAATTCGAGACCAGGAATTAATGGAGCAATGATCTCTGCCAAATTTACAGTTTGGAAGGGAGCAGTTAAATGATCTCTCATTGGTGAATATAAGGAAATCTGTGGTGGAAATAAATGGGGTGTCGGTGGAAGGTAAAACCAAAAATCCTGTAGAACATTACATTCTCAAGAACGATTTGCTGTATAGGGTTGTACAAGAGGGAAATGAGGTCACACAGTTGCTGGTGCCACAACCATATAGAAATATAGTAATGAAGGTTAGCCCATAGCCATTTGTTTGGAGCAAATATGGGGTTGAAGAAAACTACACAATGGGTTTTAAAGAGGTTCTTTTGGTTGGGCATATATAAAGAAATAGAGCAATATTGTTTGGAGTGTTCAGAGTGCCAGTTAGCGAGTCCTCGGTCCCATTTTACAACACCTTTAGTTTCCCTTCCAGTGGTAGATGTGCCGTTTGATCGTGTTGCAATGGATTTGGTAGGACCCTTACCTAAGTCAGCCAGGGGCCACAAATATATTTTAGTGATTCTGGACTATGCCACACAGTATCCAGAGGCTATTCCTTTGTGAAACACTGCCTCAAAAACAATAGGAAAAGAGCTAGTCCAGGTTTTTTTGAGGGTAGGAGTACAAAGGGAAATTTTGACGGACCAGGGTACTCCCTTTGTATCGAAACTTATGCAAGCCCTAAGTAACCTATTAAAGATTAAACCCATCTGTATGTCAGTGTACCACCCACAAACAGATGGCCTGGTTGAGAGGTTTAATCGTACCGTAAAGCACATGCTCAAGAAAGTAATCAGTAAGGATGAGAAGAACTGGGACACCCTGTTGCCATATTTAATGTTTGCGGTATGAGAGGTTCCTCTATCTTCTACTGGGTTTTCACCATTTGAGTTACTTTATGGGAGACAGTGCAGGGGGATACTAGATATGGCAAGGGAAACTTGGGAGAGCCAAGTAGACACAGGTAAGAATGTGGTAGATCACGTAATGGAGATGGGGGAGAGAATTAGGAAAGTGACCCCCCCATAGTAAGAGAACACATGGAGAAGGCTCAGTTAGAACAGGTGGGAAACTATAATAAGAAAGCACAAGTTAGAGGGTTCCAACTTGGGGATTGTATGCTGGTTTTAGTTTCAACACCTGAAAGTAAACTGTTTGCCAGGTGGCAGGGGCCCTATGAAATAATTGAGGTTGTGGGTCCTGTAAACTATAAAGTGCACCAGCCAGACTGCAGGAAAAAAGAGCAGATCTACCACATTAATTTGTTGAAGCCGTAGAAAGATCGTGAAACCATTTTAATCGCAGAAGAGCCAATAGCTGAGGGTGATAGGGCACCAGCAGATATAGTTCACATAGGCCCTAACTTAGATGCAACACAAACTACAGAGGTACGACATTTAGTGAATAGAAATCAGGACTTATTCACTACATTACCAGGAAAAACAACGTTAGTGCACCACGATATAGTCACTGAACCAGGGGTAAAGGTGAAGCTCAGACCCTACAGGGTACCAGAAGCCAATAGGGAAGCAGTAAAAAGTGAGGTTAAAAAAATGTTATGCTTGGGGGTAATCGAGGAATCCAATAGTGAGTGGACCAGCCCCATAGTCTTGGTTCCAAAGCCGGATGGGTCCTGGTGATTTTGTAATGATTTTCGCAAGGTAAATGAGGTATCTAAATTTGACACTTACCCAATGCCCCGGGTTGATGAGCTGATTGAGAAATTGGGCAAAGCCAAATTCTTGTCTACTCTGGACCTTACCAAAGGTTACTGGCAGATCCCGTTAACAGCTCAGGCTAAGGAAAAGACAGCTTTTGTGACCCCGGAAGGTCTATTTCAATACACGGTCATGCCCTTCGGATTACATGGTGCCTCTACGACATTTCAGAGGCTTATAGATAAAGTCTTGAGGCCTCATATTCAGTATGCCTCGGCACATCTTGATGATATCTTGGTGCACAGTGAGGACTGGGAGACTCACTTAGCTGAGGTGGAAAACGTTTTAGACAGCTTACGTCAGGCAGGGTTTACAGCTAACCCAGAAAAGTGCCATCTGGGTTTAACAGCGGCAAAATACTTGAGCTACGTTGTCGGAGGTGGGTTAAATTAGGCCACAAGTGAGCAAAGTGGAAGCCATACAAAACTGGCCGAGGCCCATAAATAAGAAGCAGGTTGCAAAGGACCATATGGACAGCTGGAAATAATTAACCTAAACGCATGGCTGAAGACATGGTGCACACGGGAAGGCTTCACTTATCTTGCTCATTGGACCACATTCTACAACGAGGACTATCTGTATAGACGGGATGGACTGCACTTAAATAACAAGGGAACCAGTCTACTTGGAGAAAAGAACCTTGAACAGACTCAGAAGCATTTAAACTAGAAACGAAGGGGGGAGAAATCAACAAAAAAAAACAGAAGTATCAGAAACAAAATTTTAGAACTTGAAGCTACTGCACTAACAAGTAACTATGATGGGATAGGTGTTACTGAAACTTGGTTGTCTGAGAGTGATGGGGGCGAAGATAATATTTGTAGGTATACACTGTATAGGAAAGACAGGCAGGACAGAAGAGGAGGAGGGGAAGCGCTATACATAAGAAACAGTCTTGAAGCCCAGGTGTTAAACCTGGACAAAGAAAACAAAGCCAAATCAATATGGGTCAGAATAACGGACACAAATTCAAATGGCATAATAATAGGAGCATGCTATAGACCACCAGATTCAGACAGTGAGCAAAATAATCTGTTATACAATGACATTAGAAATGTGTGTAGCAAAGGAGAAGCCATACTAATGGGGGATTTCAACTTCCCCCAAATAAAATGGGAAAACTCGATGGGTAGCACGAAGGATGAAATTGAAATGGTGGAAATGACAAATGATTGCTTCCTAACACAATTTGTCAAGGCACTGACTAGAGGGGAGGCATGCCTTGATTTAGTCTTTTCAAATAACGAAGACAGAATAACTAAAACAGAGGTCAGAGAACCACTGGCAAACGCAGACCATAACATGGTCTCATTTGAAGTGTTTTTTAAAACCCCAAAAGTAAAGACTAAAGCTAAGGTTTACAATTTTAGAAAAGCAAACTATGAAGGTATGAAACAGAGACTAACAGAAGTAGATTGGAGTAAAATAGAGAAAACACCCACAGAAAAAGGATGGTTATTCTTCTAAAATGTAGTACTAGAGGTGCAAAACAATTACATCCCTAAAGTAGACAAATCTAAATGTAAAACTAAATTGCCAAAATGGTTTAATAGATCAATTAAAAAAAATATTCAGCGAAAAAAGGCACTTTACAGAACATTAAAAAGGGACCAAAAAGAAAGTACACAGAAAGAGTACACGGAACTGCAAACGCAAGTTAAAAAGGAAGTTAGAAAGGCCAAGAGAGAAATAGAAATGAACATTGCTAAGGGAGCTAAAACCAATTCCAAAATGTTTTTCCAATATTACAACAGCAAGAGAACATTCAAAGAGGAGGTTAAATGTCTAAGAGATACAAATGGCAAAATCGTAGATGAAGAAAAAAAAATAGCAAATATATTAAATGATTACTTTTCACAAGTTTTTACAAAGGAAGATACGGACAACATGCCCCACATGTCATCCAGTTCCTATCCAGTTTTAAATAACTTTAGCATAACTGAGGCAGAAGTGTTAAAGGGACTAGGAGCTGTTAAAATAAACAAATCCCCTGGGCCGGATGAGATCCTCCCAGTAGTACTCAAAGAAATGAAAGAAGTAATTTACAAACCGCTAACCAAGATCATGCAGCAGTCTCTTGACACAGGGGTGGTACCGACAGACTGGAAAATTGCAAACGTAATACCGATCCACAAAAAGGGAAACAAAACTGAACCAGGTAACTACAGACCAGGAAGCTTGACTTCTATTATATGCAAACTTATGGAAACTATAATAAGATCCAAAATGGAAAATTACCTATATGGTAACAGGGTCCTGGGAGACAGTCAACATGGTTTTAGGAAAGGGAGAGCGTGTCTAACTAACTTGCTTGATTTTTTTCATCGATAATGGATAATTGCGAAGCATATAACATGGTTTATTTAGATTTCCAGAAAACTTTTGACAAAGTCCCGCACAAAAGATTAATTCTCAAACTGAACGCGGTTGGGATTCAAGGAAACACATGTACATGGATTAGGGAGTCGTTAAATGTAGAAAACAGAAAGTACTGATTAGAGGAGAAACCTCAGAATGGAGTGTGGTAACCAGTGGAGTACCACAGGGATCAGTATTAGGTCCTCTGCTATTCCTAATCTACATTAATGATATGAGAGCTAATAAGTATGTCAGTCTGAGGCTGATGTTCCCCTGTTAAGGTGAAAAAGAGTTCTAGAATCCACTGTTTAATGGAATTCCACAGTACCGGTCACCGACCCCTTTGATGTAAAAACATCAAAGGGGTCCCGGAGGAGTTTTTGTTGACTCAGAAATGTCTTCATCTAGGCAATGTGGGGAAGCTATAAAAAAGGCTAACAAGATGCTCGGATACATTGTGAAAAGTGTTGAATTTAAATCAAGGGAAGTAATGTTAAAACTGTACAATGCACTTGTAAGACCTCATCTTGAATATTGTGTGCAGTTCTGGTCACCTCGCTATAAAAAAGATATTGCTGCTCTAGAAAGAGTGCAAAGAAGAGCGACCAGAATTATTCCGGGCTTAAAAGGCATGTCATATGCAGACAGGCTAAAAGAATTGAATCTGTTCAGTCTTGAACAAAGAAGACTACGTGGCGACCTAATTCAAGCATTCAAAATTCTAAAAGGTATTGACAGTGTCGACCCAAGGGACTTTTTCAGCCTGAAAAAAGAAACAAGGACCAGGGGTCACAAATGGAGTTTAGAAAAAGGGGCATTCAGAACAGAAAATAGGAGACACTTTTTTACACAGAGAATTGTGAGGGTCTGGAATCAACTCCCCAGTAATGTTGTTGAAGCTGACACCCTGGGATCCTTCAAGAAGCTGCTTGATGAGATTCTGGGATCAATAAGCTACTAACAACCAAACGAGCAAGATGGGCCGAATGGCCTCCTCTCGTTTGTAAACTTTCATTTCCCAGAAGCCTTTAGGGCTGCTGGCATTTAGCCAAAAAAGGGAAACACCTGTCTAATTGGGTAGATAGGGTGTTGCAATTATCTGTCCTATATAAACTGTCCTTTTGTTCTTAGGGATGAAAAGGGATGTGGCAGGAGTGTTGAATGTGGGGACTGTAAGTACAGAGGGATTAAATTGATAAACTGGATTTGAAACAGGAAAACAGCTTAGCTGTCCTGTGTGAGTTAGGGACTTCAAAACAGTGAAGTTAGTATCTTCAAGTGAAGATAGGATTTTGGTTTGTTCTGTTTGTAAAAGGGTTTATTGTATTTTGGTTCAATTATTTACTTTGTTCCTGTCTTTTGTTTTGTTTTGTGAGAATAAAAGTGCGCCAAGGCTCTGAACGATAACTGTCTGTGGGTGTTTGTTTCTGTAAAATGTTCCCCAGAGTGTCATGAAACAAGGACACCAATTTCTAAAAAAAAAATTAAAAAAAAAAAAAAATTAAAAAAAAATGGATGTTTAGTGACTTTTTAGGAAGTCAAATTGTCTCCAAAACATTCGGTACTGGGGGTGCGTTTTCTGAAACACGCTTGGTCTTAAAGGGTTAAACCCTTTCATACTTGGTTCATTTTTGATGCAGTTTTTTTATTTTTAAAACATGATCTCTATTGCTTGTGCAAAGTGCACAGGTGTGAGGCCCCACAGAATTTTAAAAAGGGGGCTCAACCCCCCGTCTTTAGGGTCATGCCATCAGGGCACGCTTGCTGTGAAAAGGCACACTAATGTTTTCCTAAAGTCAAACCTGTGATACGATCATCCAGTCGAAGAGCGGCATTCTCTGCGGCAGTCTGAGTATAACATTTTACTGCACACATGCTACGTGTGTCTGCTGGGTTAGGGTCCGGCTCTATAGAATAAAGACCCTATGGATAATGTATTTTATGTGTATTTCTTCAAGTTTTTCATTAATAGTGTCGGGTTTTTAGAAACAAAATTCAGGTTTTGTTCATCCATGTTTTTAACTAATTAGGGCACACTCCAGTCATTTCATTTTGTAAAAGAACGATGCAAAAAGAAATATAACAAGTTCAAAATAAATGTTCAGAGATTAAAAAAAAAAAAAACACATACACAAATGCTTCCCAAAAAACAAAATGAAATGGCCATTAAAAAAACAAACCAAAGAAAAACACTTGTAATAATTCCATCGAAAACCGTTAAATTATACAGCCCTCGCAAAAAGAAAATCATCGCTGAATAATTTATAGTGAGGCTGACGATCATTGGTTCAAATTGAATTTTATTTAGCATGTGTCATCACAATAATAAAATGGCAGTATACAGTTACAATGTATAAAGTTCAGAATTTAAAAGAAAATATTTTCAGTCTTTTTGCAGCACTGATAGACATTTTCAGAAGCACAAACAAACATGACAGTTCTGCCTCATCAAAAAAAATAATCTAAATCATTCATAACAAATGGGGGCAACAGGACAAAACCAGAACAACTAGCCAACAAAATAAACGGCTTTACAAAACTTTTCAGTTTGACAGTCGTCCTAAAATGTAAACTGTGTCTGGCTGATTTGCCTCTGATAGTTGTTACTGTAGCTTGGTTACTGTACTAGTGAAAGAACAATGTCTTGCATAAATACTTACATTATATAACAAGGTGGTTTTGTACAAAACATACACAACACACTCACATCCTAATCTTCTTTGATGTGATGCGATGCAGTGAGGAGTTAGTGTGGTTAGGACTCTGGAGTCCTGATGGGAGGGGCGGGGGTTCAACCCCAGGTGGGGGACACTGCTGCTGTACCCTTGAGCAAGCAGGTACTTTATCTAGATTGCTCCAGTGAAAAAAACCCAGCTGCATAAATGGGTAATTGCATATAAAAGATAATGTGATATATTGTAACAATTTTAAGTTGCCCTGCATAAGGGCATCTGCTAAGAAATATAATAAGTAAGCCAGTCTGGACCACAAAACTGATGTTTTTACTTTATTTTTTTTATTTAAATCAAACACTAACAATAGAAAATACTGTATAAATTAAAAGAAAAAGAAAAGGAAATTGTATCTGAAACTGTGTCAGCTTAACAAAGCTTGATAGATTTACTGATGAATACTATCGAATTGAGTGGTGTGAATTGCTGTCAGTCAACACACAATAACATTTATATATAGTGCCTATAGAAACTCTACTTGATAACTATGGGTCAATTGCAAGGAACTGAAAGCAGCGTATTAACTGGGGATGATCCCGTGGTCAGTACACAGCTCCGTACTAAACTAGTACTCAAGTTAAATACCAACTGCAACGAACTTGGCGGCTGAAGTTAGTTCCCAGCTGCGTTCTGAAAAGGTCTCAATTGCAACGAACCCCAAAATAACTGCTGCTGCCCTCTAGAGACTAAGTTAGTGTAACCCTTTCTATAGATTAACGAGTTAAAGTACCGTTCTGAGTGGAACAAATGTGAAAAACCCCAAAATGTATTGACAACTGTTGTAACTGAACAATTCATAATCAAAATCCATGTACCTATATTTTACATATAAGACATATTTACTTGTGTATGTGTATATATATATATATATATATATATATATATATATATATATATATATATATAGGGATGTCATTACTGGCATTGCAATATATTCGTGTAGCATTGGAATGAGTTTCGTGACATTACAACAATACGGAAAATGATACCCCCACACTGATCAAATCACTTCCACAGCGAAAGAATGATCTAATGGCAAAATATTACAATTATGGTTGAAAGAATTTATTACAAATATCATTTCATAATTGAGAATATATTTAAAGCTGTAAGGTAATGATGTATTACCCACATGGAACAGAATTGCAATATTTAATATATGAGTAATATATTTTTAAGTTATATATAACAGGCTATATGTATACTTGTGCCAAAGTATGCTTTTAGTAGGCTGGAGCATGCATGGGGAAGGGGTCAGGACTGGTAGGTGACGCAACACAACAATATTGATACACTCATGTGGGGTCGTGCCTCTCTTGTATGGCGGATCGGTGCTGTAGCCATGGTGCTGGGTTCAATCAACAATATTGATACACTCATGTGGGGTCGTGCCTCTCTTGTATGGCGGATCGGTGCTGTAGCCATGGTGCTGGGTTCAATCAACAATATTGATACACTCATGTGGGGTCGTGCCTCTCTTGTATGGCGGATCGGTGCTGTAGCCATGGTGCTGGGTTCAATCAACAATATTGATACACTCATGTGGGGTCATGCCTCTCTTGTATGGCGGATCGGTGCTGTAGCCATGGTGCTGGGTTCAATCAACAATATTGATACACTCATGTGGGGTCGTGCCTCTCTTGTATGGCGGATCGGTGCTGTAGCCATGGTGCTGGGTTCAATCAACAATATTGATACACTCATGTGGGGTCGTGCCTCTCTTGTATGGCGGATCGGTGCTGTAGCCATGGTGCTGGGTTCAATCAACAATATTGATACACTCATGTGGGGTCGTGCCTCTCTTGTATGGCGGATCGGTGCTGTAGCCATGGTGCTGGGTTCAATCAACAATATTGATACACTCATGTGGGGTCGTGCCTCTCTTGTATGGCGGATCGGTGCTGTAGCCATGGTGCTGGGTTCAATCTCTGCCTGTGCAATGCATCAAGTTTAGACTACATACAACACCAAACAAGTTTGTCAATGCTTGCAGGGGGAGTTCTCATTTTGATTTTTTTTTTAAAAAGATGTTTTGGTTTTGTAAAAAAAAAATAAAAAAAAATAAAAAAAACCCTTTATGAAAAAACACTTTTAAAATATAATTTGTACCAATTGCTAAGATTTTGAGCCATGGCCCTCTTCAGTTCCTGTTTGGAAGTGCACCAAAACAAACCACAATCCTTAGTACCATAATAAAGCAGGAGATCAGCTAGTCCCCAACTTTGTTCCGATTCTTTTTTCGTTGCAATTGGTATTAAGTTGGTGCGCAGCTGGAGATGATCCCGAGATAGTACCGTACCAGCTGGTAAGCAACATAGTACGCAGCTCTGTACTAACTCTGCAAGTTCATTGCAGGTGACCCAATATGACTAACTGAAGAAACGCTGCCCCTACGAAATCAGCTAGGTCTATGTTTTCATCAAAAATGACAGCTTCATTTTTAATTATTATTATTTGTTTAATTAAGGAAAGCTATGGGACTGGTTTGCTTGTTGTTGCTGATTTCGCAGCAATTTCAAAACCCAGCTATAGAATGCTGTGTTTGTGTCCCTCTCTAAAGACAAAGCAATTTGAATTCAAAAGAATAGAAGAAAACGACTGACAAAAATAAAGCTGGATAAATGAATGGGTCACTGGACCATTGTCCTAGGAGCTGGAATGCAAAAGTTTCCATTGTATTCACATAAGAAACTCAATTCCCCAGGATATCGTATCTACTATGAAAAGATAAATCACGACTAAAACTAAGGAAAGCCAGGGAGGTACTGCGCAGTGTTGTGTGTTGAAGTGAAAGGGAGTAGAGAAACAGACTGATATCCAGCAAGGCAATAACACAGTCCTGTGCCAAAATTATGTGTGTGTGTATATATGAATCAGTACTTTGGAATTCTGACCTATAATTTGTTCAGAGAGCACATAAACAGTAAATAAGAACTGGAGAGGAGAGATATAGTGGAGAAGGGGCGGGGCTGTACTACATCTCTTCTCTTCAGTCCATATGTACTATATATAATGTTAAAGCACTAATATTGTTTTTAATGATTTCATTTTAAATAGAGTGAATAGAGCAGAATAAGAAGTAATGAATATATAGATATAGCCTGGGCAAAGCATTCTACCACTCATTTAAGAGAAGTATGCAGCAAACCTATTATGGTGGAAAGTAGATCATGCTACAACGGGAACCAAGATGCACATTCTACTGTTAATGTTTTCCACACTCTTCTACAGCTTTATTCATTTGATCTAAAGCCTCTTTCAGCTTTGCTTCCCACTCCTCACTCCTGTTCTTTAAAACCTCTTCATCGTGTCTTATTGCTGTCTCATACAAAAACGCAGAGATCCCGTTTCGGAAGTGATGTTCGAGGCGCTCACACAGTGCCACCATCAATGCAGGATTGTTAAGCCTCAAGTAAACCTCCAGGATGGGATCACTGAATACTTTTTTTTCCCCGACCACCCCCTCATACAGAGTGGTCAGGTTTTTACGCAATTTATACCTAATCACCTTTGCTATAAACTTCTTCTCTGCTTCTTCCAAGACCTTTTCATCTCTAGTACCGGCGATAGCCATCATGTAATCTTTAAAAGCTTCAAATGAATTTTCGATATTGTTGAGGACAGTAGAATACTGGGTATCCAGTGTCTGAACTTGAACTTGGGTATTTAGGTCTTTCATCTGGTCACAAAGATGCTGACACTTGTCGCTGATATCTCCAAACTGTTTCTCCAGTTTCTTGATTTCAGTGTCATCGATTTTATTGAGGATTACATTGGGGATTAACTCAAACAACCCGGCAATAGGGAAAAATTGCCCAATAATTAATAATGCAGCCTTTGTCAGTTTCAAACCGGCTATTGCAACATCTTTCCCGCTGTAATTCTCCATGTTTTCTTGTCTTTTTTCTGGGCAATGGGCAGATCACAGTGTTTCCAAGTTGTCACTGAAAAATAAAACAATAGTTGATTACTAGTTTATGCTTTTGGAATCATCATCACTTATATTTGTGAAGTGCAATTCGTATCTTACAACATCACAACATGCTGTACAAAGCCCCAAACAACATTTACTGTACATAAAACAACAGAGGGAAAAAAACTAAAAAAACTGTATATGGAAAAAAACCAAAAAACATAAGATATATTAAAGCAATTCATCAAACAAGGACCAGGATCGCATATACACGATACAACTGAAGCAGGCTCCTGTACCTAAGATCGCGTATTTCCGATCTGAAACACGCATCTGGGGTGTTATTGTAACACGTACCTTTCAGTACAGGCTAGCAATGTGCGTTGTTGTGTAGGGGAGGCCACAAATTTCACTCCACAGCTGTTTTTTGTCCATGTGACATCCCTGGGAGACGCAGTCATTTTTTTTTTTAAATAGCAGGAGCGTATGCAGCAATATTATTATTTACTTCTTAGCAGACGTCCTTACCCAGGGCGACTTGCAGTCATACACAAAAATACATAGTTATTAATATAAATAAGAGCAAGATGAAATACAATAACTTCAGTTCTACAAAGTACGAGTGTAAGACATAATCCGATTCAATATCAGAGCAGATAACAGTGTCAGTGATAGTTACATTGGGGTACGAGGAAATGCAAAATACTACAGATTGAATAATACTTGTGGCAGATTTCAGTACAGTACTATTTAATTCTGTACTTTACAAAGTCAAATAGGGAGCAGATAAGGGCAAATTAAAGTGCATTTGAGGCAGAGTGATATAGTGTGCAGAACAGGAAAGACGAGTTCTACAGGTAATGTCTGAGGTGTGTCTTGAGGAGCTGCGTTTTGTTAGTGGTAAGGACAAGGAATGGGAAAGAAAACAAACAATCTATAAATCAATGTATTTCACCTAACATGTCAAAACACTCATTATGTGTTGATTGTTTAGAAAACGTTTGGATATAGAAACACATTACTACTGGAAAACAACAAATGAATATTCTATTATTTAGTGGCAGTAATCAAGAGTATTGTACATGATTTGTTGGAAAGCATGGGTTCTTAAACTGTGTGAATAACTAGTCGTGACCAGTGAACAGTGGGTCACGAACGCCTTTCTGCTGGGTCGTACTGTGGGAAAATGTATTGAGTGTTTTGTACAAATTATCTGAAGAATAGCGCAGTAAGCCAGTAAAACAGGCAGCTTTCCAAGCACCTCACTGCTCCCATTAAGACACTTGAAAAGTATGTTTTACACTCTATGATTTGATAGTTTACTTTTTTCATGTTGTATCATTTTCAAATGAAATGCGTCGCAGAAAGGCAGAGACGTTGTGTCCTGACACACACAAAAAAGAGTTTAAGAATCCATGTTGTAAATATTCACAAAAACTTGTTTATTACGGCAATGCATTTTTATTAGGTTTTTAACAGTTACCATTTCAATATTTTATTTATTGTTTTGTTATGTTTGTTAAGCTGTTGATTCTGTAGTATATATATATTATATATATATATATATATATATATATATATATAGTGGGGCAGTGAGAGCTAATAAGTATGTCAGTCTGAGGCTGATAAGATCTATGTTCCCCTGTTAAGGTGAAAAACTTGTAGTTCCTTATAGGTGTCATGGCAGAAGTGGCTGGGGAAACTACATTTCCCAGAAGCCTTTAGGGCTGCTGGCATTTAGCCAAAAAAGGGAAACACCTGTCTAACTGGGTAGATAGGGTGTTAACTGATTGAGTGTTTGCAATTATCTGTCCTATACAAACTGTCCTTTTGTTCTTAGGGATGTGGCAGGAGTGTTGAATGTGGAGACTATGTACAGAGGGATTAAATTTATAAACTGGATTTGAAACAGGAAAACAGCTTAGCTGTCCTGTGTGAGTTAGGGACTTCAAAACAGTGAAGTTAGTATCTTCAAGTGAAGATAGGATTTTGGTTTGTTCTGTTTGTAAAAGGGTTTATTGTATTTTGGTTCAATTATTTACTTTGTTCCTGTCTTTTGTTTTGTGAGAATAAAAGTGCGCCAAGGCGCTGAACGATAACTGTCTGTGGGTGTTTGCTGTCTCTGCCGCTAGTCAGTCTTGGCTACCCCACTATCTAATATATATATATATATATATATATATATTATATATATATATATATATATATATATATATACACACACACACACACACACACACATCAGATTATTATTTACCTAAAACTTGTATACCCTACAGAATTCATTCAAAGAAACTTGCCCAAACATCATGTTTTTATAAACAAACTTTTTTCAGAAAGTATTGTAAGGGCCCTCCAGTCAAATAATATACTTTGGTTTCTTTGAAAATAGCAATACATATGTAATTATGAAAAAAAAAAAAGTTTAGCGATTGATTTTTTTTTTTCCCCAAAAACAACAAGACCAAATACCGTGTAAAAAATTAAAAAGGTTTGATTGGCTTGTGAAGTACTGTAAAATGTTTTTTTGAAATTGAAATTGTCTCCAAAACATCCGGTACTGGGGGTGCATTTTCTGAAACACACCTGGTCTTTAAAGGGTTAAACCCTTTCATACTTGGTTCATTTTGATGCAGTTTTTTTTTTATTTTTAAAACATGATCTCTATTGCTTGTGCAAAGTGCACAGGTGTGCTAGGCCCCACAGAATTTTAAAAAGGGGGCTCAACCCCCCCGTCTTTTGGGTCATGCCATCAGGACACGCTTGCTGTGAAAAGGCACGCTAATGTTTTCCTAAAGTCAGACCTGTGATACGATCAACCAGTCGAAGAGCTGCATTCTCTGCAGCAGTCTGATTATAACTTACCCAAGTCGGGACAAACAGTTCTGTTTCAGTTTAATTTCTGCCTGTTATACAGAGACTATTCATTTATTGAGAAATCATACAGTAGGCTTACAGTTACATGCAGGCAGTATTCAGAATACCAGATATTCTAAATAGCAATTCCACACTATGTAAACAGGGTATTCAGAAATGATTATTGTTTTATTTCTTAGCAGATGCTCGTATCCACATTATTTTTACATACAATTACCCATTTATACAGCTGGGTTTTCTACTGGAGCAATCTAGGTAAAGTACCTTGCTCAAGAGTACAGCAGCAGTGTCCATCCATTTTCCGAATAGAAGTATTCCGAACATGTATTCCAGAATACCCCGCTTGTATTCTGAATCGGAATACTAGCCCTTGTAAAAACATTGTTGCTTCATCTTCTGTAGTACTTCTGTAAGATGGTGGTGTGCCTAACAAGTATTTAGTAAAATGTATTTTATAGTTACTATAGAAGATCTTTCATACATACATTAGAGATACATTATATATATTGCTAGATATTTTCCTACACCAAGTGTAATGTGAGACGACATACGGATAATAAAAAGGAATATTTCTCGTTCAGTAAAACAATACTGAAATTGCTTGCTACCACCAAATATAAAAAAAATACCAACACGCACCACCAGCATTACAAGTAACATCTCAAAGCGTTTTACAAAAAAAAAAAAAAATGAAAAAAACAGGATGAAAACAGTCATAGAAAAGCCTTCTTATAAAAATACGTTTTAAGCTAGATTTAAAAGCATTTAGAATGGCTGAATCCCTGGTCTCTTTGGGAATGGTGTTCCAAAATTTTGGGGCATAGCAAGAAAAAGCTCTGTCGCCCATAGAGCGTAACTGAGGCAACACACAACAATCCAGAATCAACAGAGTGAAGGTTGTGTGGAGGGGTATAGAATGACAAGAGATCAGACAGAATTAAAACAATGGCTGAGCTTGTTATAAATATTTGTTTATACTGATTACTTGGCACTTTTTGTTCATGTTCAGTCAGCACCTACTTGAAATTGTTCCTATGGATCTGCAACTCTTTCTGTCTGGTGTCCTTTAAGATATCAAGTTCAACCTCCTTGGGGTTTTTTTTTGCTGCCACACAAGTTACAACCAACTCTCATTAGTACAATAAACTAGACAGCTTACTGTAACTAGTTAGCCACCTGTCTGTCTGTTTAGCTAGTTGCCTGTCTAGCTAGCCAGGTATCTGTCTAACTTGCTCAGAATCCGTATGTTTTTCTGACTAACTTGTCTATCGGTCACAGCAACACCGAAAACAATATGAAAAGTGAAAAGGATATAAAAGTAGATATAAAATTACTTTGAGTTTTATTAAAAAGAAAAAAATTGACCTGAATATTTTTTCTTTCTTAACTATAAATAGGGTTTTGTTTTTTTTATTAACATATTTCAAACAGACTTGCTTTCTTAATCAAACTCTAATTACCAAAGGAAAAGGTTGTTTTTTTTTACCCTCATATATATCTTGATTTGAGTTAACAAACGATATTGTGTATTGTTCTCACCCGATTCCAAACCTGCATTTCATTCTGGCCTCAGTCTGATCACACAAATCCATCTTATTGACTTCTCACTGCGTTAGTTAGTTTCTAGTAGTGCTTCTAGTTTGTTTTCACTCTCCCCGCTAATTTAAACAACGTTTCTCTCTATCTGGTATGCAGCAGTTAGGCTTAAAAACAAACACTCTGCACCCTGCATTTCCGCTGAAGTTCCTTATTAATTCCAAATTTAAAAAACAAACAAGATATAGATATATAGATATATATATATATATATATATATATATATATATATATATATATATATATTTTTTTTTATTTATTTTTTTTTTTTGTTTGGTTAAGACTCTCAAGTTTCTATTGGTGCCACGTTTTTGTAGTTTATCTGGTCATGAAAATACAGCTATTATTGGAAAAAAAAAAATCAAAAGATGTATTATACCTGCATCACATTTAGTCCCTAAAATGCTCATTTTTGGTGCAAGAATGTAGTAACCCTTATGGATGTTCTGTAACATGTTCTATGGACAGATGAGTCAAAAGTGGAACTTTTTGGGCCAACATGGGCCCCGTTAGGCCTGGCGAAAACGAAACAATGCATTCCACAGTAAGAACCTCATACCAATGGTCAAGCACGGTGGTGGCAGTGTCATGATTTGGGGATGCTTTGCTTCATCAGGACCTGGATGACTTGCCATCATTGAAGAAACCATGAAATCTGCTCTGTATCAGAATTCTATAGGAGAATGTCAGGCCATCAGTTCATGAACTGAAGCTGAAGCGCAGCTGGGTCATGCAGCAAGACAATGATCCAAAACAAAAAAGCAAACGTACATCAGAATGGTAGAAGAACAAGAAATTTAAAGTTTTGGAATGGCCTAGTCAAAGTCCAAACCTAAACCCCATTGAGATGTTGTGGCAGGACCTGAAACGAGCAGTTTATGCTCGAAAACCCAGAAACGTCACTGAGTTGAAGCAGTTCTGCGCTGTAAGAGACTGATCAATAATTACAGGAAGCGTTTGGTTGCAGTTATTGCTGCTAAAAGGCGGCATAACCAGTTAGTAAGGGGGCGAATACTTTTTCACACGGGGGCATTGGGTGTTGCATAACTTTCTTTAATAAATAAATGTATCAAAGTATCAATTTTGTGTTATTTGTTCACTCAGGGTCCCTTTTATCTAATATTAGATTTTGGTTGAAGGTCTGATAACATTCAGTGTCAAAAATATGCAAAAAATCAGACAGAGGGCAAATACTTTTTCACAGCACTGTATATATATATATATATATATATATATATATATATATATATATATATATATATATATATATATATATAAACACTGTAAAAATGTAATAAAAACAGTAACGTTATTCGTATCCAGTTACCACGCATCGCGGGCAAGCATACTGACATTAGTGAGATTCATAGCACCCAAGAACAAAGCCATTTACTTTACAAAGGGATGATACTGGATAGAAAAAAGCAGGTTTCAGACTCGTGATCAAGAAGCCTTGGTGACAGAAGGCTGGTCTGGGCAACCCCCAATTCCTGGAAAAAATAAAAGTTAGCACCTCATACTCAGAGTGAGAGTCGAGCGAGCGACTTGGATGAGGATGCTATGTCATATGGGGGAGGAGACAGAGGCCCCGACTTGGCGGGGCTGAACGGATTCCGTATGGAGAATGAAAGAAACTCGGGAAGAAAGAATCCCTACCCCACTGCTGAAAATAGAAAAGAGGGCTTACTGTCGGCAAGTGAGATCACTATCCCATTGACGTTAGTAGGGACACAGTGTCCGGCTAAAAGAAAAAGAAGAAACACAATAGAGGAGATTAAATTGACAGTAAAAGTACATGAGCTGCAACAGGACCTTTGTGTGGCCGGAGGTCCTGCTGGTACAAGTGCCTGTAGCAAGTAGATGATATGCCCAGAGGCTAGGAGAAGTGAGATCACTTCCCCCCATAAGTTGGACTCCCCGCCCAACGCTGAAACCCCACCTGTGAGATAAGGAAAAAGATTAGATGATGAACAATGAAAAACAGAAGGACAGAAACAACAAACAGGTAAGAAACATCCTATAAGAGAAAGCCAAACGCTCCGTGGAGAGGGAAAAACCCCAATACTATTTTAGGGGAAAACCTCTGGTGGTCCAGGTGGAGAAGGCACCCCCCCCCCCCACTCCGGGCAAGCTAGCAAGGGACTGATGGGCAAGAACAATGTCAAATGCTGCTGGTATGATGTACAACTCGACATCTGAGGCGGTCCAGCGACCTAAAGTTTTTATTATGCTCTGATTTAGTCCAGCTCTTGCTGATGTAGCTGCCCCAATTCTGAAGGAGTCAGGAGTGAGGAAGTGTTGGTGCAGACCTGCTTTGGTTACAAGGATGGCAATAAGGGTGGAGAACCAGTGCCTGGTTATAATCTGAACAGTCTGAAAAAAAGAGGATCTGAATGATGGGGTTTTTCGTGCTTGGGCTAATATTGTGAGATGAGAGTCCAAGTTTTTTTAGGGTGGATGAAAGCGTGAGGAGACAGGAAATGAATGTTCCTCCCTGAGGAATGATTCTGAGTGTGTTGTTAAAATGCCCTAACAGAGAGAGTCATTTTCTTTTTGTGATGGAACGTGAAGCTTGAAAATTGGAAATCAGTTGTTGGATCTGCTCCAGCTTGTCTTGTGGTAGCCAAACCTCAAAATTTTTCAGTGTCAAGGGTGTTCCATAGGAACTCCAAAGAAGTTACGGGGCTTATAGTTTTTTCTTTGGATAATGGGACT
Organism: Polyodon spathula; assembly: GCF_017654505.1. Classification (NCBI taxonomy): domain Eukaryota; kingdom Metazoa; phylum Chordata; class Actinopteri; order Acipenseriformes; family Polyodontidae; genus Polyodon; species Polyodon spathula. The sequence continues at coordinate 607,034 of NC_054560.1, forward strand.
CCCACTGATAAGAACAGAGTGCAAAGTTGATATTGCTTGGTGGTGAGGAGAATAAGGAGAGTCATCCAGCAGATGAAGTAGGTGTGGGACATGATGACTGTTGAGCAAAATCCAACATAGGGCTTCATACAAGTTATCGAATATTTTCAGGCTACGACGGCAGCCAAAAGTCAATTGAGTGGCGAAATAAAATAGTCTGTTCTACTGAATGCCGTATAGGTGGCGGAAGGAGGGGCGAATCGTCATGACCTTGAAAGCATCCGATATGTTGGCTTTAGCAAGCCAGGCTCCACTTCCAACTGCCTTAACCCCTTAGCTGCTAAGCCTATTGTAACACCCTGTGCTGCAGGCATTTTTAGAATTTGGAAAGTTTTTGTGGTTTAGCTATTATTAGAAGAAAATTCAAAAGATGTATTATACCTGCATCACATTTAGTCCCTAAAATGCTCATTTTTGGTGCAAGAATGTAGTAACCCTTATGCTGCTGGATGTGCCTGTGCCTGTGTGGAAATCTTTTCAGCGGTTTTGGGGGGCTTACATGCTCTAGACCAGGGGTGTCAAACTCGTTTCGTTTGGCGGACCTGATCCGATACCCTGGCACTTGGCGCAGGCCCGGTGACAATTATAAAAATACAAAGACGAACCCAAAACCCAAAACCATTGCATGAGCAACACAAACTGTCATGTTGCTGTGATTGCTGTCAATCGGCGACCACATAGGTGAGACAGCAGTGCATCAGCTGGTTGGAGTAGATGACACCAGCGATACCAGAACAAGGTTCTGTAGTGACAAGAGTCATTGTGTCTTTATCCGTAAAGAAAAAGGTGGAACAAGCGTGTTGCGTGTTTCAAGAGAAATTGGGAAGTTCACATTTCTTTGATGGCATGAATGGAAAGACAATGTGCTTTATTTGTAATAAACGTGTGTTGTGAAAAAATTATTAAAAAAGCAGCAATTGATGTTTACGAATGCTTGTAGCATAAGAGATGCTGCTGTTAGCAAGTCATGCGATTGCTCACAAAACAGCTGTTTCTTAAACTATTTTCTGATGGAGTTTTTGAAGAAATGCTGCTGAAATAGTGTCTTGCGAAGCAGTAATCTTTCTCCATTATGAATATCAACAAATCAAAATGTTATTCTCAACTTAACTCGATACTCAAGATATTGATGCGTTGGTTCAAGCAAAGGTTCCAGGTATGAGCAGTCACTAATGTTCTTTGTCTTTCTTTTTGCTAAGGGCTGAATAAAAAATTGATCAGTATCTATGTACATTTTTAATTTTGTTTTTGTGCTGGGACGAACATGAATTTTCATGTTTTTGGATATTTGTTCAAGATTTAGATATTTGTTCGGATATTCGTTTTAAAAACCTTATCAAAGCCATTACATGCAGCACTGTATTAAAGTTGAAAAATATTCCAGAATTAAGGACCTTACTTTCCCCTCGTGAATTAACTACAAAACAAAGAAAGCAATACAGTAGTTAAAATTGTGTTTGTGTGTATTTCAAGTAAACACACTATTTAAAAAAAAAAATCACTAACCTTGTTGTGTCTTGGCAATAAACAAAGTGGTCATAGACACGTTTTTATAAAGTAGTAATATTGGTTTTTAACTTGAATAAACACTTCAAATAAAATACATGTACAACGCCATCTTTTAACAATAGACAATATTTACTCACCTGTATCATAATATTGCAGACAAAAACGGACCCCGATTGTAGCAACGGTAAGAATCCAAGCCCCACCCCCAGCAGCAGCAGCAGCGAGGGACAGGGAGCAGCGGCTCCAGCAGAGGAAATCTCGCTGCCGGCTTCCGTTACAATAAAAAGTCTCATACAGAGAAAATAATTTGACGGACGCAGGAACTTGTTTTTTTTTTGTGAAAAAACGTTACTTTTATGTTTGTCCCAGCACTTTTTTTTTTTTTTTTTTAAACCTGTATTCTAGTGAATAATAAAATGATATTCCGCGGGCCGGATGACATCACTCCAGGGGCCGGATCCGGCCCGCGGGCCGTATGATTGACACCCCTGCTCTAGACCAGTGGTTCTCAACCCTGGTCCTGGGGATCCGCAGTCCTGCTTGTTTTTGTTCCAACCGAGCTCTCAATTACTTAATTGAAATCTTAATTGAACTAATAATTTGCTTCATTTTATTTTTTTAAATTGATTAGCTTACAAAATGTCAGAGAATTCAATTCCTTATATAATTTTATATTTAACTTGAAATCGCCAACTCTTTAAAAATAAGTAAAAAGCTCTGATTATTCCATTGAGGGTTCAATTAAAGTAAGTGAGAGCTCGGTTGGAACAGAAACCAGCAGGAGTGTGGGTCCCCCAGACCAGGTTTGAGAACCTCTGCTCTAGACAGATACCAGATCACTTTGAACTGTCCACTCTGAAAAACACAGCCCATGGTCAATTGTACCCACCCTGATTTCAAATGGCCACTACTCCACCAAAGAATAAGTACATATATTTTATGAAATTATATATTATGAAAATAGGGAGGAATCCCAGTAGAAAATGGATAATAAAATGATATCCTGTAATGTTGACAGGAGAATCTTTTTAACAAAGTTTTTTTTTAATTTTTTTATGGAGTATGTGACAGAAATACAATGAGTTCTGGTTGTAAATCTCCCTCTCAACCTGTGAGGGTGCTAAATAGTGAAAGGAGAAGGACAGGCTGGCCTGACAGCTCGTTTCTGAGGTTGGGAAGTCAGTCAGTGTGAAACTGTTGCAGGAATGTATTGACCTGGAAGGTAAATGAGCAGCTGCAATAGTTTACCAAGGAGTCATGCGGGATAGCATAACAGTGGCCAGAGAAACGCTAATCTTTTCCTTCGCTTGGTTTTGGGTTAGAAACTGGAAGGACGATTCAGTCACAATTAACATTGTTATCACTGTAGTTCACAAATAAAGCATGTATTATACTGTACTGAACCACAAGTTCTGAAAGCACTCACTTTGGGCTGGTGATGGTGTGTGTGCCAGTACTGTGCAACCCTTTTTCAATACTGTGTAATACACATGGTGGTGTATTGCAAGCTTATTATTTACTGTCGTATGGTCATCAGACCCTTGGATTATAAACAAATAATAAACAAATTATTTCACCAGGACTTTGCTGTCTGTTGGTTTCTCTGGATTATTGCACCAGCACCGCACCTGCTCACTATCAGCAGCCACTTTGCCACAGAGCAAAAGAAAATTAAATGCTTATATAAAATATATATATATATATACACACACACACACACACACACTCAAAACGATTTCACGAAAAATTGGGGACATGAGGAAACAAAATTATTTTAGAAGATGAAAATCAACCTAAAAACAAAAATCGAGTGTAAATCTACTGTAAAAACACTTGGCTCCGTGTGCGTGGGTTAAGGCTGTGATCGCCAACTTTTACACATCACTGGACAGATTCAAAATGCAGTACCTCCCACTGCCAGACATCTGAATAATTACAATGGAGCCATGTGATCACAGCCGGAAACCAAAAAGTATGGTTTCAAGTTGCAGGCTAGTCAAATACAGTAGGGCAACATTACAGTTAATTTCATGAAACAGGTCGATAAAACAGTTAAATCAAAAGGTAAACTTTTTTTTTTTTTTATCATCAATCCACATTGAAAAGAAAAAAGTTACGCATATTTATTTATTTTTTTTAATTCACTCAGTGTTTCATTACAAGCCAAACACATGGCAGCGGTAGCGTTGAAATAGGCTGTTCATTAAATTTAGCAACTGCACCAAAGATATTTTAACTGTGTAAATATAATGAAATTAAAACCACCGACCTAGTATGCTGTGTAATAACTCCTCCATGAGCGACACAGAGTGAAAAAATGCCGGTCCATTTTTTTTTTTTTTTTTTTTTTAAACCATGTATTTCAATAGGGTGTACTTTTCTGAACAAGCCAGACAAGCCCTTAGCATTTAAGGGGTTAATGGTCTTGACTGCGTCAGAGAGAGTGATGCAGTTAAGGGAGAATTGGTCATGGGGACAGTGAATTAATGCTGCCTATAGAGCTGCCATGTGGAGCTGAAAGGTCAATTATGAGCCTTTTCTTGCCTGATCAGCTCTGGGTAGCTACCTCGATAGGATTTATCTGGTATAAAGGAAAAGGTGGAATGGAGAAGAGGCCGGCCATGAAACCTTTGTCCAACTCGGCTTGAATTAGAGTGGCTACGACTTGCAGTTCATTGATGGCTGATCAGATGTTTTCACAAGAGAAAGAGGATGAAGGCAGCTGATGAAATCTGTTGACATAATCCACAAACTGCCGATCATTGAGGTTGGCGAGACGGCGTCTGATAGTGTGGGGATGTTGATGGGGAGTAGATGATGAGTGATGAATCTGGGGTCAAGGGTGGATGAGTTGTTAGTGGTTGATCCCGTGGAATCTGGAATGGTGCATCCATCTTTATCGAGATTAATTGAAGTTGAAGGAAGTACAGATGCATGAATTGGTTTTTATTGTAACCTGGTTGCTGGGAGGAGAGACAGTTTGCTGGTATGAACTGGTGGCATATGTTGCTGCTTTAGGGCACAGTGAGGCAGGGTGATCTATAGAAGAGCAGATCGGGCAAGCTTTGACACAAAGCCCACTGAATATCCAATTGAACAGATCAGGATCTGATTGCGCCCAATTCACAATAGTATTCTCTGCTTCGAGACTTGCTGCTGCCTCAGCAGAGAAACACTTGATATTCAAAAAACATTGAACATCCATATCTTGTAGCAAGTTATCATCTAGTTCTTGGTAGTGGTTGGGGAAAATTGAGCAGAGTGTGTCTCAAAAAATAGAAAATGCAATTACAAACTCCCATATGGTTAGGGTTTTTTTTTTTTTTTTTTTAACAATCTGGGGTCACAGGATTTTAGTGTGACAGCCAAATCACCACAATTGACCACTTGTGATCCAAAAATTCAGATGACGCAATTAAAAGTGGAGTTAAATTGCTGGAAAGCAGTGGTTGCAGGGCTTGCCTTCCTTTATAAAACACACCCAGCCTGGAGTTAATGGTCGATACAACATCTGCCAGCGGCTGCAAGTGCTCCTTGATATCGGAAAAGATACGGCTGTGAAGGTCAGATAATTCTGCTACAGAAGAGACATTGGTTTGAGGATTGGAAAAGGCGGCTATAGCTTAAGCATTGGTAACGGTGGCTGAACTGAATCTGGCTGCAGGAGTTGATTACCTAGATGTGTGAGACCTGGGAGCAGGAGAGAGGTAGACTGGTTCTGCTGATACAGCCTTGCACAGTGATAGAAACATGGAGTTTCGATTAGACCCTGCTGGAATGGTGATGCTTCGGTCGAGTAGGGCTTTGAGGAGTTTGATTTTAAGCCAATCCTTTTAAAACAGACTCTCAGGTTACGGTTGAAGCGGGTCTTTTCCTACTGCGGGACCAAGTAGATGCCGATCATGACAACAGAGGGCTGCTTTCTGGGTCGGAAAACCCCAAATCAGAGGCAGGAGAATCCATGGCGAACAGTACAAGAGGGAAAGCCAACAGAATAGTCAGTGTTCAGTATCGGGGCGATCAGATAGCAGGGTTGAGAGCCAAAACAATCAGATTAAGTCCAAGCAGAATAGGCAAAACAAAACGGGCACTAGATATTAAAAAGCAAAATGCAGGTAAATAACAAACAAATAACTTTCAACAGGGGGAGAGACATGGGACTGAAGTGCTTCCATAGAGAGAACCAATGACAGAAACAGATCAGGTGCAGGTAGTATCAGGTTGCTAGGATCACAATATAGGTATCAGGTTATAGTAGTGACTGAGTAGAAGATAGAAACAGGACTCTCTGCTGCCCCCTGAAACACAACTTAAAGGTTAACCCTTATAAATACGTCACCTTTTTTATCTGATGAAAAAGCTACAAATTAAATATACACAGGCATCTGTGCTTTTCAACAAAATACTGCTGGCTAATAATGACAGAATTGTACTGAACTCGTGTGTGGTAGGATTCAGATTTCGAACGAACACAAATGGACCCAAAATAAAGTTTTCAAAACCACAAAAGGAGAAGTTTAACTAAAACTAGTTGTGACAGTTAAGTACTGAATATGTATGAATTTACATTAACATATAGCCAATAGGCAATTTGCCAAAAGGCGTTGGTTACTTGTAAATGGTTAATTTTGGATAGGTCCTCCTGTAGGGCTGGAGTTTTCAGAAACTAAGAAAACCTATAAATACCAGATTTGAAATAGCAAATTGAACTGGACCGACGGACGGGGCTTGATTAAACTCACTCCTAATCTGTGCTCCTGTTGATATCGGAGACCACCTCAGGACCCTCACATTGCTGATTGTATTGCAAGTATGGTTTTCATTACCAGTATACTATTTTGCTTTTATATGTTCTGAATTGAATTTAAACCTGGTGTTGGACTCTGGAATCTCTCAGAATTAGACATAATCATGTATCTCTAATTATACTGATATTTCAGGCAAGTTATAAAATAGATTTGAGTTCTCAAATGTTCTACCTGGGCATAACCAAACTGTAAAAGCATTTAAATAATGACTACTAGAAAGTATGATGTTTTAAAATATGTTAGTTTATTTTAAGCAGCATTTCAGTTTTCCATTAGTTTTCATGTTTCGTTTAAATAAAAAAATATATAAAATGTATTATTTGGTAAATCCTAAAAGTAACTTCTATATGATTATGCCTTCCAAATAAATAGTTTTTACCTTGGTTAAAAACTCTGCATGGCAAGCCATTGTTGTGGCAATCTCTGTTGGTTCTGATGACTGTTCTGGTGTTCCATGGTTCTAGTGTTGAATTAAAGTTAATAAAGTGCACTACAGCTAATACTGCATAATGTAACACAGTTTTACTGTAACTTCTTTGTTTATTTTACTTGCTGTAATAAAAACTAACACTAATTTTATAGTATGAGTATACATTCGGACTATACAGCAGTTTATACTAATGTAATTACTGTCATAAAAATGTGTTACTACAGAATAGTTATAGCTTGTGATGGGGTGTAGCCTGTTTTGTGTTGGTTTTGTTGTGTTTAGAGTGAATGTGAGAGAGTTTGCTGTGTGGATCGGTGAGTGAACGAGTTTGTGGGAGGAATGCATGGAAAATACCTGGGCTAATGAGGTGCGAATTACCCAATAGTCCAGAGGTCTGTTTGGGAGAGAGCAAACGTGTTGGAATGAGAAAGTTTGTGTTTTTTGAATTTTTAGCGTTTTGTAGTTCGTGTTTAAAAACCTGTCTTTTGTTATTGTCGTTCTGTATGGCCATTGTGCCCTTTTTGTTTATTTATTGTTTATTTTGCCTGCACCCCTGCTCTGAATCTACAGGAGGCACTACCCACCACTGCCAGCAACTGTGGCAGGCTGACCAGGGTAAAGAGACTCAGAGACAAGATGTGCTGGCAAAACAAAGAACTTTAATAAACAAAAGACTACAAAACTACACAGTCTTGCTCTCTCCCAAACACTCAACCAACCAGCATACCCAACCACTCCCCTTATTTTCATAATTACACGTTCATAGTATTATTAGTCATAATACTGTAGAGCCTGGTTTATAAAAACTCTTATTTGTTTTCAGTTTTATATGCTGGATTGCAGGAAGAAAAATTGTACATAAAAGTAAAACAAAAAATGTATAGAATTATATAAAGCAAGCATTGTTAGGAACAATGCTAAATTTGGCTACAAAAACTGTAACTAACAGCAGGAAGCTTAACCATTGGTCAACTGAGACAGTATAGATAACTTTTGTATTTTTTTTACAGGAATTGACAGGGAGGAGATAGGAGGGAGGAGATATGGGAGGAAAGGGGGGGGGGGGGGGGGTAGAACAAACATCCAATCTTTCCATTACGGGTATGGTAATTCTACTGTGTGATCAAATTGCTCTTGTGTGTTTTTGACAAGTGTTTAAGCAATCTCCTGCAAGAAGAAAAGAGAGGTTTCAAACACTGACAATTTGCTCGTAGGCCTACAGTTATTTTCTTCTATTTTGACTGAAAATGAGAAGTTGGAGATTAAAAGGCTGGGGGCTCATTGTTACAAAATAACAACAACAACAAAGAAGCTGTTGTACTGTTTCATCCTGGTCTGACAGGAAGGGCTGGCTTATGGTGAGTGAAGAGAAACAAACCTTTTTCTGTTTCCCACACATTTTATAACTGGAGGGGTTGAAGAATGGACCAAAAATGGAATCAAAGATTCCCAGGTCTTCTATAGTAGTGTATGTCTTGTTATATATTGTAATAATATTTAATAATCAGATGCGGGGGTGTAATTCAAAGTAAATTGAAAATTCATTAATGAACACAAATCACTGTGGGCCGTGACCACGCTAAAACAAATTATTATCTGTATTTACTAAAAAAAACAAACAAAAAAAAAATCTATGGATCCAATAAACACAATACTCTCCTGCTCCTCACACTCCTCTCAACCAACCGCCAAGTCTCTCGAGCCCACAAGCATTCAGTCTCCCTGGAAACTGCTACCGCCCCCTCCATCCTGACCAGCCAACCAGATTATTCCGTCCAGCATTCACATGCACGCAGTCCCCTCCATCCTCATCCAAACCATCTATGATCCAATCTATAAATGTAGAATTTATACAATCTACCTAAATGGGCGTGGCCCAGACCATAACCAACAGGCAACACAAAACGTTCGAGATCTGAGTATTACATTTTCTGAAAAAGAATTTCTGATATCAAGTGTCATGTAAACACTGTTTTAAGAAAATATATCGGAATATTCTGATAGTCAGTTTTTAGAAAAACAGCACCTAGAAATTTTCAATTATATTCCACACAGAAGAGACGTTTTAAAAAGAAAATTGTCTGATTGCACTTTGTCATGTAAACATACTGTTTTGCATTAATAGAAGATAAAAATGAACAAAAAAAAAACACAGAAAAAAACTTATTTTGCTCTTTTATACAGTTGCACAGAATGACTCCACCGCCCGCCCCACACACACACTTTTGAAACTAAAGTTTCACACTTGCCCCCTTGTGTAGTAAAGATCAGTTTGCAATTATTTATGTAGGAGATTTTGTGATCATATCATCATGATTTATGCAGCTGCACAAAATCTGCTGTCCATGCGCAACAGGCTGCTTTCAAGAGGATATACAGTGCCTATAGAAAGTCGACATCCCCTTTCAAAATGTTCACTTTTGTTGTCTTCTAGCCTGGAATTAATCCATTAAAATTGTTTTTCTTTTTTCATTTAATCTACACATCCTACCCCACAACTACCAAGTGAAAAAATATTCTAGAAATTTGTAGAAAATTAATTAAAAATAAAAACTGAAATAGCTTGGTTGGATAAGTGTCCACCCCCCTTGTAATAGCAATCCTAAATTAGCTCATGTGTAACCAATCCAGGGCTCGCAAAATTTTGGTAATGGTACTTAACCTTCGAGCAGTCCATTGTAGACATTTGGTTGTCCAAAAAGAAAATGTCAAGTTGCCCATAATTGACCTATGGACTGTGATTTGTACAAAAGTACACTCTACTCAATACAGGTATATCATCTCAGGGTTCATACACTAACATCAAAATTCCATACTTTTTACAGACTTTCATTTGTTTTTCCCATACTTGTGTTTTAGTTAGTTTCTACTAGTTTTAGTTCCAGCCGCAGAGCGTTATAGCTTTTTGATCCAGAGCAGAAGTTGCTCCTGCTTTTCTAAACGTATTTGTCAGACTCTGGAGGTGCATATCTAGCAGAAGACAATGCAGGTATGCCAAAGAGAAGTAAGATACAATCCAAAAAATATCCAAAATTTGAGAACTGCGTTGCATTAGTTACAAAAATAATATACAAAGTTGTATACTTGTGCCAAAATAGAATAGTATAAATGGTACCAATAATAAACTAAAACCAGACAATTTTGGCACAAGTATACTTGCAGTATATTGCTTTTTTGTAAGGGATGATATTGGATTCTAATTCAAAGTTCTTTATAGCCTCTGTTAAATGTTGAACACTATGGGAGGTGAAAAATAACAAATGAAATAACAAATGTGCAAGTGTTGTATATTAAACATACAAGTCAAATACTAAATACAGCACACCCTCGCTATAAGAACCCTGTTTGGGTCCAAAGCCTTTTGTTCGCTACAGTAAAAGGACAATCCAAAACGAACAATATAAGCTGCTGGAGCAAGTTAAGGAAATCACCTTGGATAAAGAAATTAGCTAAATTATTAATATTAGTACTGTTTTTTATTTGATTTTCTTTATTAACACAGTATTTATCACTACTACCACTAATAACAATAGCAATGAGACTGTGAATAAAAGAATTGCAAGTACAGTGCCTATTTGTGGCTGCATCCAGTATTCTGGCTCTATCCTATTCATTGAAGAACACAGTACAACCCCCCCAGTAAAAAAAGTGCATCAACAAAGTTTCAGTTTTGTTTCAATTACAAATGTTAATTAAAATCTTGGTTCCTTATTTTAAAAAATAAAATACAATAAAAAACGTTGCTTTGCCGTGCGGGTTGCATAGAGCAGCTTGATTGATTTATTATTATTTTTTTTTTTTTTTAAATCAGTATTTAATCGTGTAACGAAGGCCTATAGCGACGATGTAAACAGTTCATCTACACTCAGCTGACGGTTTGGACGCAAAACTGTTGACTGTCGGTACTGTAAGTTACAAGCAAGCACATAACAGTTCAAATATAATTACCGGTACATCATGAAAAAGGCGATGTCAACATGCTACATGCTAAATCTGAGACTATGATAATAATATCACATTTTTTCCTGGGTTGGGAAATAATGTTAATGATGTAATAAAATAACATGTGAATTTTGGTGACCAGAATACAGTAGCTTGTAATTCCAGTCTGTAACTTAGTTTAAAAAATCATAGCCTTTAATATTAAAGTATACTTTGGCTGTCAGTGTCCATTTCATGTGACATATACCAGTGCGCTGACTAGATAGGATTGCTTGTTGTCAGGGGTGTTACACAGGGCAATCCTCGCAGGATTTGATCACAAGCAACGTGTATGTCACCCCGGAAATCACTCAAGCATTACCAATAAAAAACATTGATCCCTCTAAACGCGTTTACCGGAACGATCTGCAAGAAGAATCTCGATTGAGAAACCGCTGTTTGATTAACACAAAACATTATCTTGTTACAGAGTAAAAAAAAAAAAATTATATATATATATATATATATATATATTATATATATATATAATATATATATATAGATATATATATATATATATATATAATATATATATATATAATAGCCCCGTTCGTAGTTTTTTTTTGTGTGCCCATCGGGCAAGCAGCCAAAAAAAACACGATGTCCAACAGATTTTTTTGGTTGTCCCGGAACGTTGGGCTATCGATTTGGCGAGCTTGGGAATCTCCTTCAAAATCACACACTAAGTTTAGTGGCCTCCACCGGTGTTAAATTGTAGTGATTCACATGATTTCAGGATAAGTCCCGCAGTTCCTGTAGGTTCCCTCTGCTGGATAGTGCATTTCAAAGCAAAGACTCAACCACGAGCACCAACGCGCTTTCAAAAGAACTTCGGGACAAAGTTGCTGAAAGGCACAGATCAGGGGATGGGTATAAAAAATATTAAAAAAGGCCTGAATATCCCTTGGAGCACGGTCAAGACGATTATTAAGAAGTGGAAGGCGTATGGCACCACCAAGACCCTGCCTAGATTAGGCCGTCCATCCAAACTGGATGACCGAGCAAGAAGGAGACTCAGAGAGGCTATCAAAAGGCGAAAGGCAACTTTGCAAGAGCTACAGACTGTTATGGCCAAGACTGGTCAAAGTGTGCATGTGACAACAATATCTCAACCACTCCACAAATCTGGCCTTTATTTTACTCAAGAAAGCCCACCTTGAACAAAAAGGTAAATGTCCTTGAGTGGCTCAGTCAGAGCACACAGACATAAAGAGAATCACAAAGATGGCCGGAGTGGGGGGGACATCAGACCAGAAACAGAGGTGGAGTTTTGGGGAAGCTGAGTGCTTGTTTCCGCTCAGCATTTAATGAATTAACAGAACAGTAAATAGAAAGGTTGTAACAAAAAAAAAAAAAAAAAAAAAAAAACACACCACAGGACACGGCACTGGTAGCCAAAATAAACAGACAAACAAAACGGACTAACACTAAGAAACAGGGTGAGCGGATATTTTACTTTACGTTATTATTTTATTATTATTACCTCCGTCTCCACACCCGTTCTCCACTCACCGAACACACAACCCCTAGTAAGTGAAAACAAGGAGCTTTTATGCAGCTGTACCGAGACTCTATTGCTAAACAATCACTCAATTAGTCACGATACACGTGCACGTGAATTAATAAAGTGCAATTCCCTGTGCTCACATATTACATTTTACTTGCACGTGAAGTGCTGTGCAATCCTCATGCCTAAATACAAATATACATTTTAAACACTCGTGTTACACAGACCCGTTTATATCCCGTGTACCAATGACTATACACCAACATTAATACAAAACATACAACAAAAAATACACAGAGGGACAGGGACTTTCCCACATATACCCCCCCACCCCCCATGCACACATGGCCTCAATGGCCACCTCCCCCCTTAAAATCCCAAAAGTCTCGTTCAAACTCTTGGGTCAAGAACAGGGACTTTAAGGGGTTGATGGGAGGCAATGTTGCCAGTAGCCAGGTTGCTACTGGCCATGCTGTCAGCAGACGTGCCGAGAGTGGGGCGAATCTCTCCTCCTGCTGTACCACTGGCAGTGGAAATGCTGCCAATGGTGCGGCTGTCAGCAGATGTGCTGACAGCTCCCAGACTGACTCCTTCTGCCGGGGCAAGTCCAGCAACGAAAAAGCTCTTGCTGCTCTGCTCCTGGCAGTGGAGGGTGCAGAGGCAGCTCTTGCTGCTCTGCTCCTGGTGGTGGAGGGGGCAGAGGCAGCTCCTGCTGCTCTGCTCCTGCCAGTGGGGGTGGCGAAGGCGTGTAGTCTCCTGGCGACGGAGGTGGGAGCAGCGTGTAGTCTACCCTTGTTACAAGGGACTGGTGCAGCTCTCCCTCACTTGCATGGGACTGGTGCGGCTCTCCCTCCTGCTCTGGAGACAGCAGTAGGACCTCTCCCTCTGGCGCTAGAGACGGCAGAGATAGGAGCTGCAAGTCATCTCCCTTCAGCCCAATGAGGATGCAGGTAGGAGTGGCCACTTGGAATGCAACCTGCTGGGGCAGTCCCATATCGGCAGCCAAGTAGTCGATCACCACGGCTGCCAGGTTCACAAAGGGCACTGGATAGAAATGTTGTTCCCAGCGTTCCCAACGTTCCCCATCTATGGCCCACAGCAGGTCAACAACCAGTGGGAGGTCCTCCCCGCTCCACTCCGGGTCCGACACCTAGTTCGTCCCCCGTCTGTCCTCCCCTTTCAGTTTTGTATTTTTAATGTTCATCTTTTCTCAAAATACTTTTTTCCCCCCTTAACAGTGTGGAGTACGGTGTGTAGACAAGTGGAACAAAATTAAATGCATGAAGCTCTGAGGCACTGACACGACAAAACGTGAAAAAAGTTCAAGGGGGTGTAGGCTTTCTATAGGCACTGTACATAGAAAAGTTCTTAAAACAGAAAAAATCATTACTTAATTACTTAAAATACATGTTCATGTTTTGCCTAGGTAGTGTACTTATTTTATTCAGTACTGTGCATTACATAGTAAATCCACAAATCAAATTATTATTTATTTTAGTTGTCACAAATAAGTTTCTAAATAAATAATAAATTTCTACAGCAAGTACAATATAAAGAACACATTTACTGGATCAAAAACTGTCAGCTGGATTTGGCAGAAAACCACATAGTAACTGAAAGCAGGGGCATTAAAGTTGATTGAGGGAGTTTACACAACTTTATCAAAACACTGTGCTTGAGAACCATTGTCGTCTTGTTTTCCCTTACCTGTTAGCCAACTGGCTTAAAATAAAAACTAACTGATCATTTCCAATTCCATTTGGAATTGACCTCAACTCTGCTTGAAGGTCAAAAGCAATATTTTAAAATCCACTCTCCAATGCAAAGAAGCCACATAGATCTGGTTCTTTCAGCCTCAATCTATCTCTGATTTATTTTCTTTAAATTTGGCATTGCCAATTATTTAACTACTGTTTTTTCTCTACAATTTGGAATGGCCAATTGTTTAAGACCCTGTCTTAGCCCAGATTCCAACCTGCGATCGCTGGGCTATAGGGCGACATTTGTAAACTGTCATCTTATTAATTATGTATTTGTTTTCTTCATTACAGCCATCCAACACCATGGATCGTCTCACTGAACACAACAACAATTTTCAATTAGCTTTGGAAGTACTACAGCAAGTTATTGAAATGACAGATTCAAGTTTAAAACCATTGGTTGATGTTTGCAAACCACTGTTGGAGCTTGTGCTAGGTGAGAAACAAAGCAAGGAACAAAAGTTCATGGCTGATGAGTTCTTAAAGTTACAGGATGAATTAGAGCAAATTTCAAAAATGGCATCAAATGTGAAAAAGCAGATTGAAATCAGTGGTGTATACTTGAAATATTCTCCCATTGAAGAAAATCTAAGGGATGCAATAAGGAATGTGCAGGAAATCCAGTCTTACAAACCAGTGAAACAGTCAATGATTGAAGAATTCTTGGATGAATATCCCGATGCTTTAGATATCGAGGATAACCTTAAGAATCTTTACAAAGGTGTGATGGAAAAATCCATTTTGGATATCAAAAAGACAAGCCCTCGCGACATTGACGAGGGCTGTGCTTGCATTTATAGACTCTTGTGCAAAGGCATCTATGCTTTGATGAACCATAAAGTTTATACCAAGCAGACTGAAGAAGACTTGAAGGCAACAATGGATGAGTGGTCCAAGAAAGCTGCTGAAATTCTACGCAAAATGAGGGAAGAAATTAATGCCTACCTGAACGATTTTCCAAATCAGGCAAAAGCTGATGTTGAAAACGTCTGTTTGGAAAAGGGCAGAGCAGTTTCTGAGGACATCATAGAGAGGTTAATTGAGAAGTATGGCTGGGTCCATTGGTCAGTGAGGGCTTTCAACCCTTCAGCTAATTTTGTCTTTATTTCGTCTGGCGAGTTTCACGTTATCAAAGGTGAAGGACATTTTAGACATAAGTATCGTAACACCATAATTGTAGTTTCCTATAGTATTAACCCACAATCCCTGGTTAAAAGTCAAATTCACCAGTTGATTGACAGACAAATTAAAGAAGCCAGCATTGAGGAAGCAGCTGAGAGTGTGCGTAGAAGTCTTCCTCACTGTGTGGTGCACATTATCAAGGGTAACAAGACCTGTGCAAAACACAGTTTTCCAGTCGAGTATCACTATGAGGAAATCCACAGGAAATGCTTCAAATGCTGGTCTGTGTTCGTTCACTCAGAATACTCACTTCAGGAAGTCTGCAGACCTCTTCAATAAGGGGAAGGGATATCAGGTCTCATAGGTGTGTGTGGCGTTTGCATGTTCTCCCCCAATGTGTCTGCGTTGGTTTTCACCTCTGGGTGCTCCGGTTTCCTCCCACAGTCCAGAAACATGTTAGCTAGGCTGAGTGGCTAGGTCTCTAAATTGTCCCCCCGGGTTGTTGTTGCCCTACGATGGATTGGGGTCCCGTCCAGGGTGCAGTCCCGCCTTGTGCCATGTGTGCCTGCTGTGTTAGGCTCCGGCTTGTCACCGCAGCAACCCTCTATAGCAGGGGTTGGCAATCCTGGTCCTGGAAGGCCAGTGTCTCTCCTGGCTTTTGTTCTACCTGTGACCTAAATTACTTAAACCAATAATTAGTCCAATTAAGTAAATGGACTAATTATTGGTCTAAGTAATTTAGGTCACAGGTAACAAAAACCAGGTGGGACCCCACCAGCTGACCAGGATTGCCCAGCCTTGCTCTATACGTTAAAGTGGCCATCGATAATGTAAGTATGTATCTTGCAATATGTTAATGTGCTTAAGCTTAATATTAAACTTGTTTTTGTCTTAAACCACAAGTGAAGACAAAGAGCTAGAACTATGTTAAATGATTCTGCACGTGCAAGTTAGACTTTAAAGTGAGAAGCCACAGGAAGAGGATTCCAGAAAAATCACCTCCTTATTTGGAGCGGTAGATTTGGGAATGCATCACACTTTAAGGGCAAACTTGTATGTCAAGGATATTACAAGTATACTGCTATAGAGGTTTTGTTAAGATTGTTATTCATTTTCCTTCTGTTGGCAAAAGTAATTTTTTATTAAAAAAAGTTGCAACTCTACTTTGCCTACATAACTATATACTGTACATAGATATACTGAAAGCGTATGGAAGTACTGTTAGTTTGCTAAAAGACACCAGACTAAATGAACTGTCCAAACATGGGAAGCCAACCCTGGTGTTGGAGAGCCTCAGGGTGTTCTGGTTTTACACCTCCAGCCTCGCAGATAACCATCTCAATGATGGGGCTTCATTTGTCAGAATTACCATTTGTTCCAGCAGGTATTTAGCAATTGATGATTTAAAGTTAGCTACAAAACCTGCAGAATGGAGGCTGTCCAGGACAAGCGTTGACCATTCCTGGTCTAAATAAAACTCCTGAAGATTTGAAGTAGATCTGTAGAATGCTTGATTCAATTTAATGCTCCAAAATAAAATAAGGGTTATTTTCTACTCTAAATAAATCTTTGAATAAACGACTCTGCAGTTTGTTCTTGACGATTAAAGATGTCTGAGGTAATGGTTTTCAACCTTGGTTCTGAAGGACCCCCCTGCCTGCCTGCCTGTCTACTTTTTGTTGTTGCTCTCAGATACTGAATTGAACCCTTAATTGAACTAAGTGTGTGCTTAATTCAGTAAGTACACAAATACCCTGAATTTATGTAATTCTCATTTAATTAAAATCAATTTTGGTAGCGATTTAGGACTACTGCACCGAATAAACCAAACATGGTTTATTTAGATTTCCAGAAAGCTTTTGACAAAGTCCTGCATAAAAGATTAATTCTCAAACTGAACGCAGTAGGGAGTCAAGGAAACACATGTACATGGATTAGGGAGTGGTTAACATGTAGAAAACAGAAAGTACTGATTAGAGGAGAAACCTCAGAATGGAGTGAGGTAACCAGTGGAGTACCACAGGGATCAGTATTAGGTCCTTTGCTATTCCTAATCTACATTAATGATTTAGATTCTGGTATAGTAAGCAAACTTGTTAAATTTGCAGGCAACACAAAACTAGGAGGAGTGGCAAACACTGTTGCAGCAGCAAAGGTCATTTAAAATGATCTAGACAAGATTCAGAACTGGGCAGACACATGGCAAATGACATTTAATAGAGAAAAGTGTAAGGTACTGCATGCAGGAAATAAAAATGTACATTATAAATATCATATGGGAGATACTGAAATTGGAGAAGGAATCTATGAAAAAGACCTAGGAGTTTTTGTTGACTCAGAAATGTCTTCATCTAGACAATGTGGGGAAGCTATAAAAAAGGCTAACAAGATGCTCGGATACATTGTGAAAAGTGTTGAACTTAAATCAAGGGAAGTAATGTTAAAACTGTACAATGCACTAGTAAGACCTCATCTTGAATATTGTGTGCAGTTCTGGTCACCTCGCTATAAAAAAGATATTGCTGCTCTAGAAAGAGTGCAAAGTAGAGCGACCAGAATTATTCTGGGTTTAAAAGGCACGTCTTATGCAGACAGGCTAAAAGTATGGAACCTACTCAGTCTTGAACAAACACGACTACGCGGCGACCTAATTCAAGCATTCAAAATTCTAAAAGGGATCGACAATGTCGTCTGTAAACTTTCTTATGTTCTTATAATTACAACTACAGTCAAACCTGCTTGTGACCACTGTTGCAGATAGCTCTGAACCCCTGCCTGACAGGTATTGGAGAATGAAGAATAGAGCTTACTGTGGTACCAACAGAAGGTATCAGGGGGCCTTTGACATAGTGAGGTAAGAAAAGTTTGGTTGGGGATCTGAGTGTAAGAAACCTGAGACAGCATGAGAAGCTGCAGGCAACATGCACTGGCTTCCCTTCATGGGTTTCAGTAAAAGTGGAAAGGGTTGTGCTGACAATTCAATGGGAGAAGCAGGAGAATTCTAGAATAAATAATACAGTGGTAGTACGTGAGGGGATTTGGAAAATGGAATACAGAAAGGGGATGAGTGATGACAGTAGCACTGAGGAAGACAGCAGTCAGTAAATGAAAATAGTAGCAACGGAAAAAAGAAACAAATAAAAGCCACCACATAAAAGCCTCATACATGAGATACAGCCCTGGTTTCCTTAACAGGTGAAAAGAAAGACAAGTGATGAAAAGAAATGGTGGGTGTTGCTATGCAGAAGATAGTATTTGATTGGCTCATAAAATAGAGAATAAGTGAATTATAGCAACAATATATAAGAAGGGGCAAAAAGTGTACCGGGGGCTCGGCACTCGTGCTTTTCATGTATCCTGAAACATTCTCTCTCTCTTCTAATTTCAACTTCGCAACTGCTTCTGTGAGCCAAATGAAGGCAGTCCGAAAGCTTCTCCAAACTCATTTCAACTCTGAAAACTTTCTCTGAATGTTCTTCGTGGAAGAGCATTCCAAAATCTAAATGTCTTTTCACACACGTTATCAGGTAACTATACCATTTATGAATGATCAATTTTAAGTTTTGAAATATTCATTTTTCATATTCATAAATTTTGAATTATCCATGTTAAGTTTTTAAATTCTGTTTTAACTTTTCAATTACCTATTTAAAATGTTTAGATGTTTAAGTGTTTTATTATCTATCTTTTGTTTTTGCTCATCTATTTAGCTGTTAAGTTTTAATAACCTATTATACATTTTTAATTATCTATTTTTGGGGTTTGATTATCCATTTTAGATGTTTAGGTGGTTGTTTAGTTATTGAAAGTGTTTAAGGACAATAACCTATGAGAGCAATGACTGTAGTTTAAACTGTTACAACAGAATCTGAGGACATGAGGTTTCCAAAGAGCTTTCCAGGTTCCTATAAAGTGTACCGATAGCAATCGATTAATCAGGCACACAAAATCAAATTGTTCTAATAAATATCAATGATTGTAGCATCCGCATACATTTTCACTCCACTCCTCTCACCTCCGACGTGACTATTTTAATATCATTGAAGTTCAGTAAAAGCTTGTGAATGCATCAGATAATTATACCTTGGTAGCGTCAGCAGAAAAAAAAAAAAGCAACAAGCCTAGCAAATTTAACATACTACAGGTGTGTTACTGAAATATTTATTCCAAACAGATTGCAGTACTTTGGAATGCAATCTATATAAACTAGACATGACTTATGAAAAATATCTTTTTTTATTCAGTGACAGCTGCAGCATCACACATTGCATCTTGTTAACCCTGTACCACCTAACCTTCACTACCTGTGAAACACACAATGTGGAAATCCCTGCCTAAAACATTATTATTATTATTATTATTATTATAATAATAATAATAATAATAATAATAAACCACAACATGCATACCTGTTATAGGTCCAGCTGATCATTACTTTAAAATTGTAATTACTATCGCTGATCTTTTTCGTTGTTGTTAAATATTCATTACATAAGTTCATTTTGAAACTCCAAAGAAGCGCAAACTATATCCAGTCAGTTTTCTTCAATGTGCACAATTTATTTACGGGCTGTTTGCCAGGAATACAAGCCTGTTGTATTGAAAAGTATTTTAAAAACTGAGTCGCTGGTAGGATGGGACCAGGAAATCAGATGCTAGTTAACACAAGAAGGAAGAGAAGAGATAATACTGTAAATTGCAAGGCAGGGCATTTTGTCCAGTTTCCTTGATAAACTTAAATAATGTTATTAACTATGTGCTTTACAAAAGTGAAATTATTGAATCGATTATCTAGTACTTACATCGTTGTATACAATGAGGAATGGAATCGATAGAAAAATCAATTTGATTTAATCGTTGCAGCCCTAGTGTACCGCAATAAAGTACATTGAGTGCATTAATAAGGATTAAAAGGATAAAAAAAATGCATAAACCAGCCAATCTAAAGGAGGACAATTAGTGTCATAAACAGTTAACCTCTGTGTGACAGGGAGATGATGTGAATAAATGAGACTGACACGTTCACCACAGATATTGTGTGAATGTATTTCCTGAAGTAACGTGACAGTAAGTAACTGTTCTTTACTATAGAGGTCAAGCAAGCCGCATTCCAATGAAAGCCTGAATCTTGCGAACACTCCTGACAGTAATACAGATTGGATAATTCCCACCACAACACCACTTCAAATTCCTCCCAACAATAGCCGTACTTTCATTTACCTGGATTAACATGGCCAGTGACCACAATTCTCTTACCCAGCAATGGACTCAAACCTGTATTAAGAAAACCATTTTAGTTGTTTTTTTTTTTTTTTTTTTTTAAATGTATAACATTATGAACCGGAAGGGAGAACTAGCATGTTCATTGCTTTCACAAAACAAATTATTTGTAAATCAATTATCTAAATGAATGTAATTCATACTCCATCTTCAAGTCTTTTACGCAGTGTAATTAACAATTACAGGAAGGCATGTCAGAAACAAATATAAAATGTATGGGTCCCTCTTTTAAGAGACCACCTGTGTTAAGAAGTCACTATGTGACTGTCCCTTGAGTGCAGGTCTCTTAATACAGGTTTGACTACACTTTGAAAGTAGGATATTTTTCAGTTTGGTGGAGCTGGAGTGCCCTCTTGTGGGCTTAACAAGTAACTAACTACATGCTACTACATCTATTCCTCTTTGTAGAGTCACAGGTAAACGCTGCTTCAATTCTGGAGCTGCTGCAGTCCACTTGTTACTTCTAGATAATTGTTTAAATCAGGGTTTCCCAATTGAGGTCCGGGAGGGGCGACATACTTCTGGTTTCCAATCCAACTCAGCTCTTAATTACCTGATTTGATTGGAAACATTTAACTTTTTTTTTTTCCAAGACCTATAGAAATGTTTAAATTGGTCGAATAACGCCAGGTTCCTCATTGAACAATGTTACTTCCAGGTGACTTTTTTTGTTTGTTTCTGAAATGTAGGTAAGCAATAACACGACTGGGCGCCGGTTGGGTTGCACTCATACACAGCTGTGAACCCCGCTTATAAAATGCACACAAAAATACATAGAAAAAGCACCTTTTATTTCAACAAAAAACGAACAATCCTATTATTTAAGCTTCCGCTTTGAAGAAAATACAGTCCAACAGACAAGGTTTATGAAGAATTTGAACATTCCCACCAATAAATGCAATAATACAATACCATTTTATCTCAGCCGGGATTAAAACATAATTGTAGCCCTCTCCAGCTACTTACCTCGAATGACTGTTTGCTAGTCAAAGTGGGGGTACAGGACGCCGAGAACGTACTAACTCGGAGAAGGCCGAAATTTAGTTCCAGGCTTCGCAATGCGCTAGGCCGCGATGGGCGTGAACTAGTACAAAAAAAAAAAATGCCTTGAAATAATTATAAAAGATGACTAAAAACATAGCGACTGTGAATATATAACCCTCTATTGTAATGCGTAATTATTTTTACTAGCTGTATTGAACAGAAACATAGACAGTCGAACTTTTTCAATATTATTATTTGTATCTAAAGTTTTATTACAGCAAATCCTGCTATTTTTAATCAATAAAAGTAAAGACAATCGCTTACCTATTAATCAAATATAATATAGGAAGGCGGCAATGCAGGACAGTGAAGACACAGCATGTCAGATGTATTTTGTAGGACGGTAGTATCTGGCATTCAGTTGCACACTGAAAGTAACGTGTAGCATGAAAAAAATATAATAATAATAAAGATTTATTTCATCCAAAATCCTGGCCCTCTGTAAGTTTAAGTGTACGGGAGATACAACAGCCTACAATCGTTCCCTTTCAATGTAATGCCAACCATTCTCGAATGGGAAGAGCCCCTCTGACCGCCAATCACTGAGCATATTTAAAAAAAAAAAAAAAAAAACTGCCCTATCAGGGCCCTGCTGTGAGCAGGGATCGGCAAGGTGTCCGTGATAAAAAAAGTTTGAGGTCCGTGGTAGTTTATTTTAAAAAAGTACGGTTTACAATCTCTGTTGAAAAAAGACATGCATTATCTATGTGCATATTGCAAGTGCGATGCAAACAGGTTAGATTTGGCCTCTGCTTCTCCCCGTAAACTGACAATGACAATATTCTACCGTAACTGTGGTTACTGCAGAATCCTGCTGACACTGAACGGCTATGTTGTACAATCCGATAAGCGTTAGTTTCTTTTTCTTAAGATTGAAAAAAAAAAAAACATGGTGTCGAAATTAAACAAAATATCGTTCAACCCAGCTTGGGAATGAGAATATTTCATTTTTGAAAGACCCACAGATTATTTTATGGAGTGCCCAAGATTTGGCCAAGTAATGAAACAACTCTAGGTAACAGTAGCTCGCGACCATGCTGAAAAATGGTGCAAAAAAAAAATAACTAAGACTTCAAACATGTCAAGTGTAGAGAAGGATAGATTCATGAAAGAGGCCAAAGCCAACAGAGCAAGCCAGGTAAAGTCAATGACCGACTTTGTTAACCGCAATCTCAAAGATGCACAGAATGATCTTTGCCTTGCCTACAGTTTAGCAAAAGCCAAACTGCCATTTACAGCCGGCGTCATTTTCAAAGAAATGGCTGAAAAAATTGACCCAAACTCTGCTCCTTTTCAAAGACTGCATTGCAGTGCAAAAACTGTCAAGAAACACAGGATTTAGGTGGCTATCTTTACAGTGAAACTGTTCAAGCAGCAGTAGATGCACCGTTTGTAAACTTAATGTGCGGCGAGAGCACTGACCACAGTGACACGAGTCAAATAATAATTTATCATCGTTTTGTGAATGTTGGCGCAGGTGAAATTCACTCTGAGTTTTTGAGCTTAATTGAAATAATCGAGCGTTGTAATGCACAAAATCTGAGTGAAGCCATCGTTGGTTGTTTGGAAAATGACCAAAACAAGTACCCTGTAGAGAAAATTGTGGGATTTACATCGGACGGGGCATCTATAATGCTAGCCCAACGTGAAAGTGTTTCAAGGCGATTGAAAGATTGCTATGGCGATTTATTTGTCCAGCACTGTATAACTCATCATCAAGTCTTAATGGCTAAAGACGCTGAATCAGTCATACCTGACTTTGTGAAAGACATGATCAAAGTGACACTGAGACATTTCAGTGGGGCTGCAAGAAAAAAGGAGTTTAGACAGATCTGTGAGCTGAATGAAGAGGAATACTCAAACCCCTGGTTAACTACAGACAAATCCACTGGTTAAGTTTGGCTGCCTACGTTGAGAGGTTTGAGTTACTGTGGGATTCTCTAGTGCAATACTTTAAGAGAGAGGCATTTGGGAATGGGTCACCGAGTTATAGAACAAGTTGCCAGAATATCCATGACATGCTACAATCTCCCAAATTCATTCTATATCTAAGTTTTTTGAATTAGGTTTTGCCACTTCTCACATCAATGAATCTAGAGCTACAGAAAGAGAACTCAAATCTATACAACGCATACTGTTCTCTGGAGAAATGCTGCAAGGTAATTTTAAAGCCGTTTAAACAGCCTTCAAATGAGGATTCTACACGAGAATCTTTCATAACTGCAAGCGACCTGCCTATCCCTAGTGCCAAGGTCACAGAGATACTGACGGAGTGTGAGGAGCAGCACTACTTGCCAGAAACGGAAATTGCTAAGCTAAAAGCAGCATTCATTGAATATGCAAAAAAACTTGAACAGGCATTCAAGTCCAGGTTTCCTGAAAAACAGCTGGTGAAATGTTTGTGTTATTTGGACCCCTACAACCAAAAGCCATCAGTCTCAGAAATTCAAAGACTTGTTGCAAGATTTATAAAGCACATTAACTCCAGCAAAGTTGAAATGCCAAAATACATTGTACTGTGAGGATGAGGCTGTGAAGACACTTTTCAACTCAGACTGCTGTGGCAATGACGTTACCAAATTATGGTGTATTTTGTTTAAGTCAAGTAGTGAGGATGAATACAGTGAACTAGCAAGGCTGTCACTGCTTTTACTGACACTGAGCCCTGACACCTATTGCTGCGAATGAGGCTTCAGCCACATGAACTCAATTAAAACATCCACAAGAAATCGTGTTGCTGCATGTCTACGTATTGCAACTGCAACAACAAGCACAAAGGACTTCGAGGTAGCTGCGGCGGCGGCAAGGTACATTAAAAAAAACTAAGTAAGTTTAATTTATTATTATTATGCCTAGATAACTACTGTAGCTATATGCAGTTGTGCTGCTCTTCATTGATATTTGTGTGCTTAGCTCCTCTATATATATGGGAGAATGTGCTTTAAATCAGACTGTGCTCTGCTGTTTGCTTTACACCCCCCATGTCCATCACTGAGTCTGGTAATTTTGTTAAGTGTCCGTCGCGCAACTTGCTGGTGCCAACCCCTGGCTGTGAGGAGGAAGTCCCTCCCACCTCCTGCTGAGAGGAGGAAGTCTCTCCCACCTCCTGCTGAAGAGGGACGTCCTAACATTAGCATATCGCCATTTTCTCTCTTACTACCTTGTGTAGTTTTTCGACTGTGTTTTGAGCTGTTGTGGTGCTGTAGGGTGACCCCATGGGCTCGCAGCGACGTCTCCTTAGCTGATTTACTTGGCCTCAGCTACTTGCAGCTCGGACCTACGTGCCCCTCCCAAGCTTCAGGCTTTCCTAGCGTGGCTGCGCTTACTGTCAACGGCAATTAACTTGGCTACATCAGCACGGCATCGACCACGCTATCCTCGCTGCCGACCCCGACGCCGAATTAACTCGGCAGCGGCTTGGACAGCACCTCGACGGCGAATGCTCGGCACCGGTGGGAAAACATCTTCGGTGCAGCTTCTGATGCCGATT
Source organism: Polyodon spathula (assembly GCF_017654505.1). NCBI lineage: Eukaryota > Metazoa > Chordata > Actinopteri > Acipenseriformes > Polyodontidae > Polyodon > Polyodon spathula. The sequence continues at coordinate 632,004 of NC_054560.1, forward strand.
GTCAAAAACACTGACCTTGACACCGATTGACTCGGCACTGACCGAGATCGCTCTCAGCACCAACCTTGGCACCAATTGACTCGGCACCGACGCTTGTTCTTGACGCCGAAGCCGATATACGCAGCACTTATTATCAGACACGCCTCGTCCGTGCTCTCTGGGCACTGACATCATTCGGTGCACCCTTAACGCTGACACTGACGCCGATTAACCGGCACCAGTTTACAACACTCACACCGACGCGTCGCTCGGCACAGACGTCCCGCGCCATGTCAGTGTGCTCCACTGGGTCCTCCGCTGGCTTCCACAAGTGCAATCAGTGCGCGGCAAAGCTCCCCAAGCAGGACGAGCATTTGACCTGCGCCAGATGCCCAGGGCTAGACCCCGCGGCCAGGGCACTGGCGGGCAAGTTGGACTGCTCTCCCTGAAAAACTAAGCGCAGGAGGGCAGCTCTCTCCTCAGCAGAGTCTCTCTCCCCCAGAGCAGAGGAGAATAAGATCAGTGGCTCAGGGTCCCACCCAAAGGTCCCCAAGAATCCCGTCTGCCACGGTGTCCAGGGACACTCCTGGATCACCGTCACCCTCTCCGCCACCAGTGCAGAGGCGCAGATATCCGTCCATAGAGGCGAGATGGTCGCCGCCCAGCCAACACCGCTCAAGGGCACGTTCCCCTGGAGGTAGACGGTCACCCAGAAGGTACCGCTCTCCTTCCCCACAGAAGGGTCACCACAGAAATGCCATAGCTCGGCTCAGCGGTGTTTCCATGAGCTGGCAGAGACAGTGAGGGCTCAGCAGACCATGCTGGAGACCCTGTTAAAATCTCTGCCCCATACCACCGGGCAGCCCCAACCACCCCAGTCCCGATCTCCATCTCCAGCACACGGACCCAGATGAGCTGTCTTTCACAGCCTCAAAGTCGGATGTGTCCGAATCAGCCACGTCAGTTGGCCAGGCCACAGCGGGGGGCTCGATACCGCCCCTTCCACATGTATCACAGAGGTCGGAGTTGTGGGCCTTGATGTAGCGTACAGCTGCTGCCATGGATGTTCCCTGGCCAACTGAGCAGGAGGGAAAGTGGATGCCCCTTCTGTCTTGAAACAGAAGGGGCATCCACAGCATGACCTCCCCTCGTGCCAGGACTTTCTTGAGCTGGTGCGCTCATCCTGGAGCAACCCAGCATCTGCCCCCTCAGCCTCTAGAACAGCAAAGGCCCTGCTACACACTGCAGGAGCCCAATAAGCATGTCTAGACACGTTCCCCACCATCAGGGACACAGTCACAGTACTGGTGCAGGGGTCTACCTTCACCAGAGGGGACAAAGGCCCTACCTGCCCTTCCAAGCCATGCAGAACAACAGACGCGATGCTAAAAAAGGCGTATGCATCAACAGCACTGTCAACCAGAGTGGCCAATGCTATGGCCATACTGGTCTTGTACCAGACACAGCTGGCTGAGGGGCTGCAGGGCAATGGAGACGGACACAGGGGAGCTATTGGCGGTAACAAAGGCGATGACCGACCTAATGGGGGAGTTAGGTCAGGCAAGAGGCAGGTTTCTAGCGGTGCTGGTAGCCGCCCGAAGACACCTGTGGCTAACTCAGGCCAAGGTGGTAGAGAACAAGAAGGTGGTATTATTGGATGCCCCCATTACACCGGGGCAAATGTTTGGGACGACCATTGATGTGAGCCTTGAGAGGTCCCACAAGGCCACGGAGGTCGCTTCTAAATTTTTGTGCCTTCCAGCTTACCGCCAGCGCCCAGGGTGGCTTTCACAGCCTGCAGGGACAACTGGGCCTGAACACCACCCTCCGCCCCAGAACAAATAATCAAGGGACCACCGCCGGCCAGGGGTAACCGGTGCTCCGGCTGGAGACCGAGGCTGGGGCCTAAGAAAGACCCACCCCCTCCCAAGCCCAAGGGAGACCGCCCCTGAGGGTCCCCTGGCTGCCACGAACCCCCCTCACAACTGGACTGACCAAAGGACAAGACCCATGGCAAGGCTGCACCCAGGACTCCTGGGTGCTATCGACAATGAGACACGGATACGCTCTACAATTCTGCTTAGGTCCACCACCCTTGAAGGGTGTGCTCCTTACCACCGTCGAACCAGCAAGTGCGATACTCCTTCAACAGGAGATCACCAAACTTCAACAGAAGAGCGCTGTGTGCTTGGTAAACCCAAGCGATGGCCTCAATGGCTTTTACTTCAGGTACTTCCTGGTGCTCAAGAGGGACGGCGGTTTCAGACCTATTCTGAAACTCAGGGTCCTCAACTTCTTCCTCAAACAGAGGAAGTTCAACATGTTGACAGCACAGCGTATCCTCTAGTCCGTCCAGCTGGTTCACATCGATCGACCTGCAAGATGCCTACTTCCATTTCCCGATCCGTCCCGCGCACAGAAAGTATCTGCACTTCGCCTTTCAAGGCAAGGCATACGAATTCTGCATGCTGCCATTTGGCATCTCACTGGCGCCCCACACTTTTTCAAAGTGCATGGATGCAGCACTGGCTCCACTCAGGCTGCGGGGTATTCAGATCCTGAACTACCTGGACTATTGGCTAGTTTGCATGCGTTCCAAAGCACACGCTGAGGCGCACACAAAACAGGTCATAGATCATGTGACAAAGTGATGGCTCTCTATACATCAATAGAAGAGCAACTTCGTACCGTCTCAGTCCACAGTGTTCCTGTGGATCAAACTGAACTCTGTGAGCATGCTTGCCTCACTGTCAGAAGACAGGATTTTTCGGTCGTTGGAAGCCACACTCTCCCTATTCAGAGAGGATGCTCTTCTACAGGTCTGAATATTTCAAAGGTTATTAGGGCTGATGACAGCCGCCTCAAGAATCCTTCCACTAGGGCTGCTGAGAATACGCCCACTTCAAGCCTGGGTAAATACGCTCAAGGTGCACCCGGTCCACAATCGGTACCAGCTGGTGCGAGTGTCCAGACAATGCCGGAAGACACTGGAGTGGTGGCTCCATCCCTGCAATCTGTGCCTCGGGAAAGTGGTCACTACAGACGCCTCCAGCCTGGGCTGGGGAGCGATCTGGAATGGGAGAGGAATAAGAGGTCAGTGGAAGGGACATTGGCAGCAAGCGCACATAAATGCCCAAGAGCTGCAGGCAGTAAACCTGGTGTTATCTAATTTTCTCCAGCAGTTAGTGCACAAACATGTGCTGGTCCAGATGGACAATACTAAAGTAGTAGCCTACATAAACCACCAAGGCAGCCTGCGCTCGCCGGGCCTTCACCATGCAACGCACAGACTCCTGTCCTGGACGCACAGAAACTTGCGTTCCATCAGGGCGGTTCACCTCCCGGTGTGGACATCAAGGCACCAGACCTCCTGTCCAGAAGAGCTTCAGACAGCTCGGAATGGAGACTGCATCCCCAAGTGGTGAAACAGATTAGGGAGAGGTTCCGTACTGCATGAGTCGACCTCTTTGCCACAGTCGAGTCCACTCATTGCCCCCTATGGTTCTCCATGGAGAGAGACGAGGGCCCCCTGGGATTGTAGATGAGCTAGCCCACAACTGGTCACAGGGGATCTTGTATGCATTCCCTCCGCTACCATTATTACCCGTGACACTAGAGAGGATCAGGGTGGAGAGAGCACAGGTTCTGTTTGTTGCACCCAGATAGCCAAGGCGCCCCTGGTTTGCTCGCCTCTCCGACGTGAGGTGGGGTCAACCGTGACAGCTCCAACTGTGCAAGGACCTCCTGAGCCAAGTGGAGGAGCTATTATGGCACCCGAACCCAGCCCAGCTCCAACTCTGGGTCTGGCCGTTGAACGGAGCCGTCTATTCAGACGAGGTTTGCCAGATGCAGTGGTGGAAACACTACAGTGTAGAGCCCAGTACTCATACAAATGGAAAGTTTTCCTGGTACATTGTCAAAGGTCACGATCCTGTGACCTGCCCTATTGAGACGATATTAACCTTCTTACAACACTTGTTTGATGCAGGAACATCAGCGTCCACTTTGAAGGCATACCTGGGAGCAATATCAGTGTGCCACGACAAAATTGACTGTGTCCCCTGGGGCACACTTCCTGGCAGTGCAATTTCTTAAAGGGGCTCAGAGATAAGCTATGCAATGCTGTTACATGGACAGGTAGTCAGATATTTGCGTGTTTTTACCGCCTTGATGTTGCAAACTGAGCAAGACCCTGTCTGGGCTCTAGGGTGTTGCAGGTGTTATGCCCCTAGGCGTCATGTGGGCTCTGAGGCTATCGCCATGAGGCTGTACTGTCACTAATCTGGAGCCACGTCAGCTTTGTTACAGCTTCCCATTCGGTAGTGGTTGTCATTCCACAGGTCACAGATTGCCTTGTGCTTTCTTTGTCGGAATTTGGCTGATTTGTCGGTTTGTCATCAAATTTTGTCTTATTCACGGTAATTTTATCTTATTCATCTTATTCTTTCGAGCGTTACTGAGAGTGCTCCTGCTTGATTCTCATGTCAGTTTACTGACTAGAGCTGGTTTCGACCCCTCTTTTGAGATTGGCACTACACAAGGCCTGTTGTGGTGCTGTAAGGAGACCCCCTGGTCTCGTGGCGTCGTCCTCTGTGCTGATTTAATCGGCCACAGCGAACCAAAAAAAAAAAAAACAGTCGGGCCTTGCACCCCTCTCAAGCCTCAGGCTTTCCTAGCGCAGCTGCACTTGCCCTCTGCGCCCATGCCGACAGAATCATCTACAAAGCCCGACATTGACCGCGCTTCTACCACGACTTCACCGACTGCGCTCTCCCTCGGCTCCGACCTCAGCGCGATAGACGTGATACCGACTGCTAGGCTGATCGCGGTTCCTCTCGGCACAGAGCGCAGCAGCCCCGCCTACGCATGCGCCATGTCAGTGCGTTCAACTGGGTCCTCCACTGGTTTTCACCAGTGCGACGAGTGCGCTGAGAAGCTGCCCAGACAGGACGAGCACTTGTCCTGCGCCAGGTGCTTGGGGCCAGAACATGCAGTCAAAGCACTAGCGGGTGAGTTGGACTGCTCTCCATGTAGAAAGTTCTCTAAAAGCACTAAGCACAGGACAGCAGCCCTATCCCCAACAGAGTCTCCTTCTCCGAGCCAGGGAAGAATGAGGTCCATGGTCCAAGGTCCTCTGCAGAGGTCTTCTAGGACCCCCTCCGCCACAGTGACCAGGGAGCTCCCCCGCACATCTGGGTCACCCTCCCCTTCTCCACCACCGGTGCAGAGGTGTAGGCACCTCTCAGGGAAAGCGAGGCGGTACCGCACAAGGGGGCGTTCATTAGGGGACAGGCGGTCACTGCGTATGTACCGCTCTCCTTCCCAGCACAGGCGCAGACGATCCCCATCAGAGTCACCTTGGAGGCACCCAAGCTTGGCCGAACGGTGCTTTGCAGAGCTGGCGGAGACTGTAAGGCCTCAGCAAATGATGCTGGAGACCCTACTTAAATCACAGGGCAGACTGCCCCCTACCACTGGGCAGCCCCAACTTCCAGTCTCATTTCCCATCCCTAGCACCTAGATTTCCTAGCCCAGACGAGCTGTCCTTCAGCCTTATCTGACCCAGCCACTTCGATCGGGCAAGCCACAGTGGGAGGATCCTTACCGCCCCTGTCGCATGTGTCACAGAGGGAAGAGTTCTGGGCAGTCATGCAAGGTGCAGCTGTAGCCACGGACGTTCCCTGGCCAGCAGAACAGGAGTGAAAGGGCACCGTTTTCTGCAGAAAAAGGGGCACCCACAGCAGGGCCCTCCTTTTGTGCCAGGGTTTACTGGAATTGCTGCGCTCCTCTTGGAGCAACCCACCATCTTTATCCTCAGCCTCCAGAACAGCAGAGTCCCTGCAGGAGCTCAAGAAGCGGGCCTAGGCACATTCCTCACTATCGGGGACACGGTCACGGTACCACCTTCACCACCACATAAGGACCCCACCTGTTCGTCCAAGCCTTGCAGGACAACGGGTGCAATGCTTAAGAAGGCATATGCATTGGCAGCGCTGTCAGTCTGAGCAGCAAATGCTATAGCTATATTGGTGCTCTACCAGGACCAGTTAGCAGAGGGGCTGCAGGAAAGGGCTACAGAAGCAGACACTGGGGAGCTCCAGACAGTAGCAAAGGCGATGACTGACCTAATGGGTTAGGTCAGGCATCAGGCAGGTCTCTAGCGCTGGTAGCTGTGCCAAACACCTCCGGCTAACCCAGGCCAAGGTCATCGAGACCGAGAAGGTAGCACTATTAGATGCCCCCATTACACTAGGGCAGACATTCAGAGAGACCATTGGACCACCGCCAGCCAGGGATAACCGGTTCTCCGGCTGGAGACCGAGGTTGGAGCCTAAGAAAGACCCGCCCCCTCCCAAGCCCAAGGGAGACCACCCCTGAGGGGCCCCGGCTGCAACCAACCACCCTCACAACCGGACTGACCAAAGGCAATGACTCATGGTAAGGCTGCATCCAGGACTCCTGGGTGCTTTCGACAATGAGACACTACCCCACTGCAAGCTATGTGCTGCACCTGTTGAGGGCTCCAGGTGGTCCGGACACCATCTTGGGTGCTCTACTCTACTGCAAGCTTCGTGCTGTTCCTGGTTGTGTGACTGCAAGCAGCCAAGACACAAACATAAGAACATAAGAACATAAGAAAGTTTACAAACGAGAGGAGGCCATTCGGCCCATCTTGCTCGTTTGGTTGTTAGTAGCTTATTGATCCCAAAATCTCATCAAGCAGCTTCTTGAAGGATCCCAGGGTGTCAGCTTCAACAACATTACTGGGGAGTTGATTCCAGACCCTCACAATTCTCTGTGTAAAAAAGTGTCTCCTATTTTCTGTTCTGAATGCCCCTTTTTCTAAACTCCATTTGTGACCCCTGGTCCTTGTTTCTTTTTTCAGGCTGAAAAAGTCCCTTGGGTCGACACTGTCAATACCTTTTAGAATTTTGAATGCTTGAATTAGGTCGCCACGTAGTCTTCTTTGTTCAAGACTGAACAGATTCAATTCTTTTAGCCTGTCTGCATATGACATGCCTTTTAAGCCCGGAATAATTCTGGTCGCTCTTCTTTGCACTCTTTCTAGAGCAGCAATATCTTTTTTATAGCGAGGTGACCAGAACTGCACACAATATTCAAGATGAGGTCTTACTAGTGCATTGTACAGTTTTAACATTACTTCCCTTGATTTAAATTCAACACTTTTCACAATGTATCCGAGCATCTTGTTAGCCTTTTTTATAGCTTCCCCACATTGTCTAGATGAAGACATTTCTGAGTCAACAAAAACTCCTAGGTCTTTTTCATAGATTCCTTCTCCAATTTCAATATCTCCCATATGATATTTATAATGTACATTTTTATTTCCTGCGTGCAGTACCTTACACTTTTCTCTATTAAATGTCATTTGCCATGTGTCTGCCCAGTTCTGAATCTTGTCTAGATCATTTTGAATGACCTTTGCTGCTGCAACAGTGTTTGCCACTCCTCCTACTTTTGTGTCGTCTGCAAATTTAACAAGTTTGCTTACTATACCAGAATCTAAATCATTAATGTAGATTAGGAATAGCAGAGGACCTAATACTGATCCCTGTGGTACACCACTGGTTACCACACTCCATTCTGAGGTTTTTCCTCTAATCAGTACTTTCTGTTTTCTACATGTTAACCACTCCCTAATCCATGTACATGTGTTTCCTTGAATCCCAACTGCGTTCAGTTTGAGAATTAATCTTTTGTGCGGGACTTTGTCAAAAGCTTTCTGGAAATCTAAATAAACCACGTCATATGCTTTGCAATTATCCATTATCGATGTTGCATCCTCAAAAAAATCAAGCAAGTTAGTTAGGCACGATCTCCCTTTCCTAAAACCATGTTGACTGTCTCCCAGTACCCTGTTACCATATAGGTAATTTTCCATTTTGGATCTTATTATAGTTTCCATAAGTTTGCATATAATAGAAGTCAGGTTTACTGGTCTGTAGTTACCTGGTTCAGTTTTGTTTCCCTTTTTGTGGATCGGTATTACGTTTGCAATTTTCCAGTCTGTCGGTACCACCCCTGTGTCAAGAGACTGCTGCATGATCTTGGTTAGCGGTTTGTAAATTACTTCTTTCATTTCTTTGAGTACTACTGGGAGAATCTCATCCGGCCCAGGGGATTTGTTTATTTTAAACATAAGTTTATAACTTGGTGCTTTGCCTTTGGTACTTGGTGTCTAGGCCTCGATGCCCACAGTATCCTCGGGTCCTCAGTGCGTCAGAGCCTTGATAGCCTCAGTGCCTCAGTGCTTTAGCATTCTCGGCACCTTGAGAGCTACACGCCTCTGCGCTTCTACTCCTCAAGGCCTTTCAAGCCCTGTGTAGTGCCACCGTACGTACCACGCTGCCCCAGAGCCTTGGTACCTCTGTGCTTTAGCATCCTCGGCACTTCGAGAGCTACATGCCTCAGCGTCTTGACGCCTTGAGGTTTTTAAAGCCTGTGCAGCACCGCCTTCGTTGGCATGGTGCCCCAGACCCTTGGTACCTCAGCGCTTCGACGTCCTCTGTGCCTCGAGGACTGCACCCTTCGGCGCTTTGACATCAAGGTGCCCCATCAGTGGCTTCGGGCCCCTGCGCTCCATAGCCTTGGTGCCTTGGTGCTTCAACACTCTTGGCCCCTCGAGGACTGTACGCCTCAGCACTTCAATGCTTCAAGGTCTTTTTAGTCTTGCACCCCAGTACCTTTGAGACCCTCGGGCCCCTGGTGCTCCATAGCTTCGGTACCTCGGTGCTTCGACCCCCTCTGTGTCTAGAGGACTCGCCGCTTCAGTGCTTCGATGCCCGCAATGTTTCACCAGCACACTCAATCCCCTGGGTTTTTTTTCAGAGTCTTGGTGTCATACAGCCTCCATGCCTTGGTGCTTCAGCTCCATCGACGTTTCAGAGCTATACACCTCTACTGAAATGACAAATTTTCCCCTGTGCACATCCTGCAGGTGGAAATTGACTCTGCAGGACAAACACACTCTGTGTGTGAGGTGCCTGGGCATTGAGCACACCTCTGCTGCCTTGGCAGATAGGTCTTCCTCCACCTTTTACACTGGGTCCAAGAGAGCACCCTATAAAAAAAACACTGGCGCTTTTCTCGGATGAGACCCCTGCAGCCAGCCTAGGAATGCCGTCATTGGTCTCAGGATCCCAGGCCTCCCCTCCCTACCTTCCAAACACTGCACAAAGTATTCCTTCTGTGCAGGCTTCATAACACTAAAAATGCAGACCAGGCGAGGGATATTGCTGAGTTAAAGGGCCAAATGGCCCAGATACTCAAGCACTTAAGCAGGCAGCAGGTCCCCCCTGCGCCTGCCCCAGCTCCACCAGTGCCTTCCCCAGAGCATACCTCGGCTTCGTCAGTGGTTGCTAGAGGTTGAGCAATAGGACATGGTGATGAGCGAGGGGGAACATGATGTGCTTTCCCTAATGGCTTCCTGGGATGAGGAGTCTTTCTTGCGAACGAATACTCAGGACCCAGACATGACTCAGGTAACGGGCCCCAGCTCCGAGTTTGCCTCAGAGCCTGAGATTCCAGCGCCCTCAAACTCAGTTCGGGCACTGATGGAAATGGCTGCCAACTTCCTCCAGGTACCCTGGAAGCATTCCTGGATTTCCTGGAGGTCAAATCTTCTTGGCCTCACCTGGTCTTAGCACCCAGCGTATGTATCCAAGAGCATGGCTCCACTTGCCTTGATGGAGGGAGCAGAGGCGGTAGGCCTCGGCACAGTTCCCCCCGGTGGACTCCACCATAGCAGCCAGTCTGAGCCCCCCCAGTAGGAGGTCTATCCAAGAATCCTGTATGCCCTAATGGCCAATGCAGGATCACAGAAGCACACCTGAAAAAGGCTTACGTGGCCAAAGCGCAGGTGACACACCTGCACACAGGAGGTCTCGACGGCCTACCTGGGTGGCATACTGTGCTCAGTTACCCTTCCTGAGCCGATAGCTTCAAAGCTACATGCAGTCTCAGACACATTATTGCAAATATTGGGGTTCCAAGGGCAAATGATGTGATAGGTGTTACAGAAACTTGGTTGCCTGAGAGTGATGGGGACAAATATAATATCTGTGGGTATACATTGTATAGGAAAGACAGGCAGGACAGAAGAGGTGGAGGGGTACCGCTGTACATAAGAAACAGTCTTGAAGCCAAGGTGTTAAAACTGGACAAAGAAAACAAAGCCGAATCAATATGGGTCAGAATAACGGACACAAATTCAAAGGGCATAATAATAGGAGCATGCTATAGACCACCAGATTCAGATGGTGAGCACAATAATCTGTTATACAATGACATTAGAAATGCGTGTAGCAAAGGAGAAGCCATACTAATGGGGGATTTCAACTTCCCCCAAATAAAATGGGAAAACCCGGTGGGTAGCACGACGGATGAAATAGAAATGGTGGAAATGACAAATGACTGCTTCCTAACACAATTTGTCAAGGCACTGACTAGAGGGGAGGCATGCCTTGATTTAGTCTTTTCAAATAATGAAGACAGAATAACTAAAACAGAGGTCAGAGAACCACTAGCAACATGGTCTCATTTGAAATGCATTTTAAAACCCCAAAAGTAATGACTAAAGCTAAGGTTTACAATTTTAGAAAAGCAAACTATGAAGATATGAAACAGAGACTAACAGAAGTAGATTGGAGCAAAATAGAGAAACCATCCACAGAAGAAGGATGGTTGTTCTTCAAAAATGTAGTACTAGAGGCGCAAAACAATTACATCCCTAAAGTAGACAAATCTAAATGTAAAACTAAATTGCCAAAATGGTTTAATAGATCAATTAAAAAAAAAAAATAAATTCAGTGGAAAAAGGCATTTTACAGAACATTAAAAAGGGACCAAAAACAAAGTACACAGAAAGAGTATACGGAACTGCAAACGCAAGTCAAAAAGGAAGTTAGAAAGGCCAAGACAGAAATATAAATGAAGATTGCGAGGGGGCTAAAACGTATTCCAAAATGTTTTTCCAGTATTACAACAGCAAGAGAACATTCAAAGAGGAGTTTAAATGTCTAAAAGATACAAATGCAAAATCATAGTTGAAGAAAAAAATAGCAAATATATTAAATGATTACTTTTCACAAGTTTTTACAAAGGAGGATACGGACAACATGCCCCACATGTCATCCAGTTCCTATCCAGTTTTAAATAACTTTAGCATAACTGAGGCAGAAGTGTTAAAGGGACTAGGAGCTCTTAAAATAAACAAATCCCCTGGGCCGGATGAGATCCTCCCAATAGTACTCAAAGAAATGAAAGAAGTTATTTACAAACCGCTAACCAAGATCATGCAGTAGTCTCTTGACACAGGGGTTGTACCGACAGACTGGAAAATTGCAAATGTAATACTGATCCACAAAAAGGGAAACAAAACTGAACCAGGTAACTACAGACCAATAAGCCTGACTTCTATTATATGCAAACTTATGGAAACTATAATAAGATCCAAAATGGAAAATTACCTATGTGGTAACAGTATCCTGGGAGACAGTTAGCATGGTTTTAGAAAAGGGAGATCATGTCTAACTAACCTGCTTGATTTTTTTGAGGATGCAACATTAATAATGGATAATTGCAAAGCATATGACATGGTTTATTTAGATTTCCAGAAAGCTTTTGACAAATTCCCTGTTAGGATGTGCCAAGTGCTCAAAGATGGTATTGCAGGGAAGCACACGGACAACAGAAGTTTTGTTTGCAAATTCTCTTTTTTTTCACTTTTTATTTTTCTAAGTTCCAGGAACTGAACAGAACGAAATCATAACAAAACAATTTTAAGAAAAACAAAAACTTTTTACAAAACAGAAGAAAATAAATCCTAAGTGCAGGATGATCAAACTGTTTTTTGGCAGGGAAACAGTAAAAAGTAGCCTCCATTTTATACCCAGGCTGAAATCACTCCTCCCCTTGGGAGAAACCAAAAATCAAACAATTAACTTTAAAATCTATTTACATACAGTTGGCAACTATTATATGAATATCAAAGTTACAAAAAATCACTAGGTTTTATATTACAATTGTACCTAGAATCATTTTCAATAAATGTGCAATTTCATTTTTTTGTTACAAATCACAACACCCCTTTACTTTAATAATGGCATGGTCTGCCCTTCAGTTACACACCGGTAACAATTAATTTGTCTTGCGCATTGCAGACAGGTTTTACGGTACAACCGAGGTAATATCTGCCCCTCACAAACATGGCGCCTCATTGTACTGCTCGGCTCGAACAAACACATTGATGCTAACAAACGCCATTTATAAACAAACCAATGAGTATTTGCTTCTAATCTCTATTTTAATTTAGTTTTACTTGTATGGACAGTTAAGGTTACTGAATAACAAGCTCTGTGCTTCCCTGCGAATGAGCCTCTTCCCAGGGGAACACGCCCTGAGCATTCAGCATCACTCTTATTGGCTCTTCTGTTTGTCTTCCTTTTCTCCTGTCCTGGTATCCACACGCGGCCACCTCCACCCCCACAGGTAAAGTGGAATACTCTGTTATGTATCTACTTTGTGCAATTGTTAAATTTAAAACAATTCATATACATTTAAATAAGCAGAGTATACAATAGTATTGTTTTCGTTGCAGTTGTTAATAAGAAAGAGTCCCACTTTATTCCAGGATTCCTTTAAAACACGTCGGCTTGTTAAAAGTTATTGTTATTTTATAAGGAATGGGATGTGAACCATCACAGTCCCGCATAAAAGATTAATTCTCACTGAACGCAGTAGGGATTCAAGGAAGCACATGTACATGGATTAGGGAGTGGTTAACATGTAGAAAACAGAAAGTACTGATTAGAGGAAAAACCTCAGAATGGAGTGTGGTAACCAGTGGTGTACCACAGGGATCAGTATTAGGTCCTCTGCTATTCCTAATCTACATTAATGATTTAGATTCTGGTATAGTAAGCAAACTTGTTAAATTTGCAGACGACACAAAAGTAGGAGGAGTGGCAAACACTGTTGCAACAGCAAAGGTCATTCAAAATGATCTAGACAAGAACTGGGCAGACACATGGCAAATTACATTTAATAGAGAAAAGTGTAAGCTACTGCACGCAGGAAATAAAAATGTACATTATAAATATCATATGGGGGATACTGAAATTGGAGAAGGAATCTATGAAAAAGACCTAGGAGTTTTTGTTGACTCAGAAATGTCCTCATCTAGACAATGTGGGGAAGCTATAAAAAAGGCCAACAAGATGCTCGGATACATTGTGAAAAGTGTTGAATTTAAATCAAGGGAAGTAATGTTAAAACTGTACAATGCATTAGTAAAACCTCATCTTGAATATTGTGTTCAATTCTTGTCACCTCGCTACAAAAAGGATATTGCTGCTCTAGAAAGAGTGCAAAGAAGAGCAACCATAATTGTTCCAGGTTTAAAAGGCATGTTATGTGCAGTCAGGCTAAAATAATTAAATCTATTCAGTCTTGAACAAAGAAGATTATGCAGCGATCTAATTCAAGCATTCAAAATTCTAAAAGGTATTGACAATGTTGACCCAAGGGACTTTTTTGACCTGAAAAAAGAAACAAGGACCAGGGGAGGGGATGACGTCAGGCAGTTACCATGGTAACTCGGATTATTCAGATCCCTACAGCACTCCTTGCCTCCGCGGCAAGGAGCCAGCAACAAGCACAGGGCAATGCCGGGGCCCCAGAGCACCAGCTCCCAGGGAGACAGTTCCACCAGAACCTCCCCAGGCAGCCTCCAAGGCAACCTCCGCCCCAGCCTCAGCTGCCCCAGCAGGGGCCTTGAAGGCTTATGGCTTCAGTAACCAGTACGCACAACACCATCTGCACTATTGGCGCAATTTCACCTCAAACTCTTGGGTGCTCGCCACTGTACACACTACAACTCCACTCGGGACCTCCTCCATTTTGAGGGATCACAGTCACATCCGTGAACGACCCTCTCCAGGTCTTTGCCCTCAAACAAGAGGAAGAAACAGTACTTTAAAAACAAGCCATCCGTCTCGCAGAACACACCTGTCTAAAAGAGGGGTTCCTACTCGCTGTATTTTCTTGGTGCCAAAGAAGGACGGTGACCTTCACCCATCCTACACCCGAGACACCTCAATGGGTTCTTTAGGGTGAGGAGGTTCTAGATGGTCACACATCACCACATCCTCCAGTCTGTCCAGCAGGGTGACTGGTTTACAGCAGTGGACATGAAGGATGCATATTTTCACGTTCCTATCCGTCCAGTGCACAGGAAATATCTCTGCTTCGCCTTTCAGGGGAGCATCTTCGAGTTCTGTGTGGTGGCATTTGGCCTCTTCTTAGCTCCCTGCATGTTTTCAAAGTGCATGGATGCCATCCTAGCTCCGTTGCGGCTGCAAGAGATCAGAGTGATGAATTACCTGGACGACTGGCTGATTTGTTCCCAGTCCGAGGAAGGAGCAGTGGCCCACACAGTGATTGTGATGGAGCATCTGTCGAAACTGAGTCTCACCCTCAACTTTGCAAAAAGCCAGTTAACACTGGTGCAGAGTACGGTTTATTTGGGTCTCCAGCTGGATTCCCTTACAATGCGAACCTACCTGTTGGATGACAGGGTAGCTGCTATTAATAACTACCTGGCCTTGTTTCAACCAGGGTCCACAGTGCAATTAGTGTTGTGCCAGAAACTACTGGGTCTGATGGCTGCAGCGTCCTCAATATTCAACTGGGGTTACTTCACATACACCTGCTTCAAGCGTGGCTCAATGCCTGTCGGCTACACCCCAAGCGCGACAGACACTGTTGGCTGACAGTGTCTCGTCTGTGCTGGAATGAGCTATGCTGGTGGAGGCAAGCCCCTCACCTGAGCAAAGGCATAAAGATGGGAGTTATTTACAACCATCAAGTGGTGACAACAGACACATCCAACTCCGGTTGGTGGATGGTCTGGACAGGCAGAGGAGTCAACGGATCCTGGTAAGGCCGCTGGATGTCCCTGCACATAATGCGCTAGAGCTGCCCTTACGAAAATATACCATGGTTTTATTATAGTACAAAACCATAGTTTATAGCTTATGGTTTTTTTTGGCAGAAACTGTGGTTTTACTATAGTAATTATTATGGTAATTTGCACTGTTGTATATACTATGGTTATACCTTGGTTTGCACTGTAAAATATACTATGGTTATGTAGCACTAGCTACATGAATGCAGCATAAGTAATTTGCTGCCTGCTGCTCTTAATTGAGTATCAGAATACCTGGCCAGGTTAATTTAATTCTCTGTTGAATTGCTAAATAAGTCATTTTGTTCTCATTTTTAAAGTGGACCTTTCAGATTCCATAAGGTAAAATTAGGTGAAGCTATTTCAGTTTACTGTTAAATTTTGGTAGGGGTTTATATCTGCACTGGACTTTCTCTCTTGTTTTAACTGAATGATCTTTTCCTTAATTTCCACATGGAAATTCGATTTAGATTCAGGTGTTTTTCGAATTGCCTTGGCAAAGATCTTATTGGGCTTGATTTATCATTTATTCCAAGTATCTTAATTGGTGGCTCTTTAAATAGGACTATTACTTCCTGGTGGGGAGGTTGGTTCCTTTTTGGCTGTGGTGATTCTTTTTCGGGTGTGGTTTTTTGTGGATGCAGAGTGTTTGAAGAGGGAGGTTGCTGGTCTGTAAAGGAGAAATCAGGAAGCAATAATCTTTTGGTTGTTAGAAACAGTATTTTCTCTAATCTGCCATTTTTCCAGTTTAAATTAACCAGTTATCTAATCTCCTGCCAAACTGAAACTATCCACATCATTCAAATCAGCACTCATTTTAAAACATGCGCAATGCTTTTATGAATCTGGGCTTGAAGGTCAATTGCAACGAACATTCAGAGTTATCCCGCACCAAGCGTACAAACTTTGGGACAACTAGTACGGCACTTTCTTGAGGATCATCCCCAGCTGTGCATTAAATTAGTTCCAATTGTAACAAGCTTTAGAGTTGGGGATCAGCTGATCCACAGGTTTAGTAGACATCTGAGGATCAACATCTAAAGATCTTAAGCATAAAGGGCGTTGACAAACCCACTTGTTACATTTCTATATATGTATGTGATTAAGCTATTTTTAAGCAATTAATTAATTATTTTAAACAATATATGGACTAAAACAAACTAATTAATACAAAGTACAAAGTACCATTTCAATAAATTATTTTGGCTCTTACTTTCCAATTATAATAATCACTGAAATGAATTTGAATAAAGTAATATTCAAATTTATAAAAAGAAATTCCTGAAGACCTCCGGAAAAAAAAGTAGCTGATGCCTATAGAAAGGGTTACAAAGCGATTTCTAAGGATCTCGCGCTCCATCAAACCATAGTCAGAGCCATACTGTCCAAATGGAGAAAGTTTGGGGCAGTAGTGAATCTTCCCAGGAGTGTCCGTCCTGCCAAAATCTCTCCAAGAGCAAGGCGGAAAATTGTCCAGGAAGTCACAAAGTACCGTAGAACAACACCCAGGGATCTGAAGGCCTCTCTCACCTCGGCTAAGTCAGTGTTCATGACTCCACCATCAGAAAGACACTGGGCAAAAATGGGATTCATGGCAGAGTAGCAAGGTGAAAATCACTACTCACTAAGAAGAACATGAATGCTTGTCTCAAGTTTGCCAAAAAGCACCTGGATGATCCTCAAGAGTTCTGAAACAATGTTCTATGACCAGATGAGTCTGAACATAAGAACATAAGAAAGTTTACAAACGAGAGGAGGCCATTCGGCCCATCTTGCTCGTTTGGTTGTTAGTAGCTTATTGATCCCAAATCTCATCAAGCAGCTTCTTGAAGGATCCCAGGGTGTCAGCTTCAACAACGTTACTGGGAAGGAACCATGAATTCTGCTCTGTATCAGAGAATTCTACAGGAGAATATCAGGCCATCCATCTCTGAACTTAAGCTGAAGCGCAGCTGGGTCATGCAGCAAGACAATGATCCGAAACAAACAAGCAAGTCTACATCAAAATGGTTGAAGAAACAGAAATTTAAAGTTTTGGAATGACCTAGTCAAAGTCCAAACCCCATTGAGATGTTGTGGCAGGACCTGAAACAAGCAGTTTATGCTCAAAACCCCTCAAATGTCACTGAGTTGAAACAGTTCTGCATGAAGGCGTGGGCCAAAATTCCTCCACGGCGCTGTAAGACGGATCAACAACTACAGGAAGTGTCTGGTTGCAGTTATTGCTGCCAAAGGTGGTGTAACCAGTTATTGAGTCTAAGGGGGCGATTACTTTTTCACACAGGAGCATTGGGTGTTGCATAACTTTCTTTAATAAAAAAAATAAAATAAGTATCAAAATGTTGTATTATTTGTTCACTCAGGGTCCCTTTTATCTAATATTAGAGTTTGGTTGAAGGTCAGAAATATGCAAAAAAGCAGAAAATCAGACAGAGGGCAAACACTTTTTCACGGCACTGTGTGTGTGTGTGTGTGTGTGTGTATATATATATATATATATATATATATATATATATATATATTAATATATATATATATAGTATATATATATTGTAGGGAGGGGGTTAAAATCCTTCCCTGCTAAAAACATGTGAAAATGCACTTTTGGGTGAATGGGCTAAGGGTTTTAATTGTGTTAATTGTTTTATTGTTTAGTTAATCCCCTGCACCTGGTGGTAATTGTAAATTGGAGCCAGGTGCAGGGTATTTAAGAAAGGCAGCCAGTCTGTTCTAGGCTGCTGAGTGAAGAGCCCGACTGTGTGTGTGAGAGCAGTCGTATCAGAGAAAGGTAGTGTGTGAGACCTGTGTAAGTTTTGGTTTGTGGCAGGTAAACGGCTTAGCCGTCCTGCGGGTTAGTGAGGAACCAGTCTATGTTTAGTCAGAGCTCTAAAGGAGAGCTAGGTGTTTGTTTTGTTCTGTTTTGTGTTCATTTCTGTTTATTAAAAGTGCACGCAAGTGCTATAAAAATTCATTTTCTGAGTCCTGGGTCTATTTTAAAGGGGCAACGAACAGTGTGAGTGCAGCAAGGATCTATTACTATATATATATATATATATATATATATATATATATATATATATATATATATATATATATATATATATATATATATATATATATATATATATATATATATATATAAAAATATATATATATATTAGATAGATATATATATAAGATACTATATATATTTGATGTGAGCCAGCTCCCAAGTTCACCACTAGGAGGCGTTCATGGCAGGCTAGGGGCGCACCCACAGGTGTTGCAAATAAAGATCGGTGGGACTGTGGGCAGCATACATGCCTGCCATGACATCAAGGGATTAACGGGTGAACAGGCTGCAGGTGTGGTTAGGTAGGCTGTGGCAGGCTGGCGAGTGGATAGAGGCCCAGAGACAGTCTGTAGTTCAAAAAAATAACTATTTTATCATAAATAAACACAAAAATGAAAGGGCACAAGGGCCAAAATAAAGGGATTTAAACACAATTAAAGCAAGACAAAAAGCAAAAATAACAATATCCAGGCTGGCCAATGCCTTCACTGGATTCAAACTTTCAAACAAAACACCAACCTGCTTCCTCAGCTCCCTTTCCCTAAGTGAGAAGCAGAGGCCTCCTTTTATGTCAGGTGGCTGGGCGCTGATTGATCGTTAATTAAACTAATCATCTAATCAACCCCATCCCTGCCAATTTCTAAAGGGCAGAGCTCTGCTCTGCCACATAGCCGATCATAGTTTAACATAGTACAATATCATTAGCCTTAATTGGCCCACACCTGTAGCCTGTATCAGCCAAATTCCTGGCCGATCAGGGGCTGTTGAAAGAGAGCCTGCACAGCTAGTCAGATGTCTCTTTTCGACCTAAGCTGGATTAATTTATGCCGGAAACAGGAGCCTTAGAATTAATACCTCTTGTGAAAAGCTGTCATGTTTTTGTCTGAAAATCCCTGTTTGCTGCAGGGGCTGTGGGGATCTGCCTATTCGTATCAAGGGTTAATCTGCAGAGACCTACCTGCAAGGCTGGAGTCAGGACTGCGGGACTTGTAAACAAACACCCGGCGTGGAGTTCCAACCTGGGATTCAGAGACAGTGTGTGCCAGTTTAAAAGAACAACAACGGCACGGAAACAGATGCCCACATGGACAGTCGGGGCAATTATGGGCCAGGCATTGCTGGGCAAAAGCAATCCTCCACCAGCTGGTCATGGTTATTGGTCCAGTTGATTTACATCGTTGTTTTTTTATTTTATTTTTGAATCCTGTTTGAATTGTTCATTGCCAGTTTGAATATGCCTGAATAACGGATTGTCATTTCTGTTTAAATCAATACACCTTCAGTTTTTATTGGAAAACTCGTTTGCCTTTTCTGTGTGACCCACATATATATATATATATTGCACGCACACACACACAAAATGCAAGTTGTATTTGTACATTAAAACTAGAACCGCCAGATTTTCGAACTACCTAGAACCAACTGCTTTCTTAAAGAATTAAAAACATACTATCAGATACAACTGAAAAGGTTTATACATGAACATTATATCTAACATTGTAACATTTGCATTCGCAGAAACACTATTTAAATAGAAAATTAAACATAAAAGGCTTTTTGGGAATTTGTATGCACAAGTTATAGTTGAAGATTGTTTGCAGTTCAGTACCGAATGAATGATCGTGTTTAAAAGCAGTTTATGAATATGTATTCTCGTAGTCCCCATTTAATGCATAGTGCATCCTATAAAAATAGCATGAGAACAATGTCAACTATAAACAAGATGCTTTATTACAGGAACTACTGACGCATGTATCTACAGATTGTCTTGAGTTATTCCATTCCATGGAGAGAGGGGGAGGCTGTGGAAAGCTGTTCTGTCTAGTCTCCTGGAAACCTTCCACCCGTCTGTCGTTCATCAAGAGACAGCATCTGTATCACAAAACAGACCTTCAGAACCAACAAATTGACTTTTTAGGAAGAGATCTCGCACTTGCGATACAGATAATGCCATTACTGAAAGCCAGACACTGATACATTCCCACATAACACAAAACAGTGCAGTATCGACACAATCAGATAGTGACCAGATTGCAAACTTATCACATGTTGACAGTGACTCTTCTCCTGACCAGGCAGCCCAATTGCAGATGGACCATTAGCCTTGGAATCTGGGAGACAGAGGGGGAAAGAGCTAGCTCAGGGTTAGGCTGCAGGCATGTTAGACGTCAGGAGCCAAGGCGCATGGGTCATGCTGTATGTCAACGAGAGCTTCCTGCATTTGAACAAAAAATGCTAGCATTATCAGAAAGAGAACATGAATTAAAAGTAAGATTACTACAAAACCAATAAGCACGGGACCAAGAACTACACAACGAAAAGACGTAATTGATAAAATTAAAGTAGCTAGCTTGCATGTCTAAAAAATATATCAGGCTAAATTAGAGCACCTTGGGATACAAAATGAGATTAACTCTGATTATTAGTAGTCACCAGCAATACAACAAACAGACAGGGGTGATTCTTTTAGGCAGTTTTTATTTTGTGGTTTTGCAGAAGTTTTTTGAGACATTATGAATTGAGTTTATAACAATGTACTCACCTGACACTATGAGAGATAGTCATTTATTAACCCCCATCGAAATGTCTGTCCTTCGCGATCTTCTGGTTATGGTCCAGTAACACTGTGTAACACAATTTTTGTTCCTGGGTAGTAAGTGTTATTTCCTAATTGCTTATGCCTCAAAAGTATAGAACATGGTTATTATTCCCCACAAACTTTGCTTTTGTGACCAGGACAGTGATATTTCAAAATATCACTATTTCCAATGGGAAAATGGGAAAATGTGTGTCTTTTCGTTCATATAAAGTCAGAAAAAAACAACATATGAATCCAAATTAACATGTATTCATACTAAAGTAATACAAAAATGACTACAAAAGATTTAGAAGTGAGTAGTTTTTCGAGATTTACGATTATACTGTATTTGCACCACAGCACTCACTGTGGACTTGTGATCATGTTTGTGTTATTTGTGGGTGTTTAAATACCGTGACTATTATTTCTGATCAATACGCAAAGCTGTGTATTGCCTGCTCTCATTATTGTTTACTGTTGTCATCAGACTTGGGGGATACAAATAAAACCATGTTTCACCAGTACTTTCTTATTTGTCCTTGTCTTGAGCACTGCAAAGCACTTTGCCACAGGCAGTCAATAGCTAGGTTATGGAGAATGACACAAGCAACAATTATCTGACTAGCTCTGCTGGGCATGGTACACAAACCAAAGGAAGGACAAGCAATAACTCCTGGTATCCTGGATATCAACTCAAATGCAATGCAAATGTCTCGTTGCTCCTCTTCATAAGGCATAACGTTCATGATGTGTTGCTATGAGCCACGAGATCCTGTGAAAAACACGGCTAACTGTACTTTCATGGACATTAATAACTCCACAAACACTCAGGAAAGAACCTGTTGTGTAAAATCGGAGAGTTATTAAGACCTGAAGTGCTGGCCCAATAGGATGCCCTCCTCTTCCTCTGGGTTGCACTTGTGGTTCCAGCACATTTATTCATTTTCTGACTGCCGTCTTGGACAAACGATATCACATTTTAAACTCTGTTTCATTGTACACAACAAAAGGGTATTTTAAACAGAAATACTGTCTAGATGTAATTCTACCACAGCATACTCGTCACACAAACAGAATCCATATTTGCAGCAATGTAAACAGGAGCAATGAGCTCTTTTAAAGGAGAGAGATTCACTATCTAATTAACACGCAGGTTATGGCAACCATTCACCATTTCATTTTAAGAACCTTGGAGTTACTAATTAAACGCATGTTTCTCAGGTTTCATTTCACGCAATTATAAACCATGACTAAATGTTACAATATTCTCTGTTTGATTTTTTAAATCTCATTTTAATAACAGGATTGTTAAAAAATGTATAATTGGCGAGATTTATCGCTTAACTGTAGTTAGTACGGTAACTATCCAACTTAGCATAAAGCGTTTGATGGTTTCATTTAGTCTGCTATATCAGGAACATCTAGACGGCAGTTGTGTTCGCTGTAGTTCACTGCAATTGGAAATATTTTAATGTGCAGCTGGGGACTATCTGGAAGGGAGAGGTTTGTTGCAATTGGGTCTAACTGTGGCAAAGTGCCCACCCCTGAGCTATTTATTTGTGTTTTATGTTGTATGTAGGGTGTTAATGTGGTATATAGTCATTGGTACATGGGCTATAAAATGGTTTACGAGCACAAGTGTTTAAAATGTATATTTGTATTTAGGCACGAGGATTGCACAGCACTTCAAACGTGCAGGTAAAATGTAATAATATGTGAGCACGGGGAATTGCACTTTATTAATTCACATGCAGTTGTACCGAGACTCCAATTGAATGATTGATTAGCAATCGAGTCTCAGTGCAGCTGCATAAAAGCAGCATGTTTTCACCCACTCTGGGTTGTGTGTTCGGTGAGTGGAGAATGGGATTGGGTAATAGTAAATCATAATAACAGCTTGCAGTGTTTGTCTGTGTAGTCCGTTTTGTTTGTCTCTTTGTTTTGGCTACCAGTGCCGTGTCCTGTGTTTTGTTTGTCTTTCCTTTTTTTTTTCTTTTTTTAAATTTAGTCATTGCCAATTATTTTGTATTTTCTCCCAATTTGAAATGGCAAATTATTATTTAGGCTCATTATTATTTACCACCCCTGCGCTGACTCAGGAGCGGCGAAGACGAAAACACTCTGTCATCCGAAACGTGTGCCGTCAGCAGACTGCTTCTTTACACACTGCGGATTCCCAGAAGCTACAGCGTGGAAGGACAACATTTTGTTTGTCATTTAACCTTTTATTTTCTGTTTGTTCATTTATTAAATGCTAAAGGCATGCAAGCGCTCAGCTTCACCAAACTCCATCTCTGTTCTGTGTTGGTCTGTTTCACGTCTGACGTCAACCACTACAGCCGTCTTTGTGACACTAGCGTACTAATTAGTCTAGACCTGAAGGACTAACCATGGGATTATCCGCAGCTAGTACATTTCTTTTGTTCATTGCAATTGACCCTGAATGTTCAAACCTACAGATTGATATAAAACATGCATTTTTGGTTTTATAATATGCCAGCAAGCTAGCACAACAAAATTAAACATGAATGCCTATGATCTGTCTAATGACTACTAGATTTTTTTTTTAAAACAGTAATTATTATTATTATATATAAACAACATATATATATATATATATATATATATATATATATATATATATATATATATATATAAATAAAAATAAAATGAGGGCTGTCCCGATTAACAGATTAATCGGTCTGATTAATCAACTAATGGATTAACTGGAGATTCATTTCCAGAATTTAAATCAAGCAGAATTTTTTTTCTCACGTTATAAAATGTCACATACCCACCCTGACCGCTTACCAGCCCTGATCAAAGTTTCATCAACGTCAGTCATGTGGACAGCGCCAATGCAAAAGGCTACAGCAAGTGTGTTTACAATTTTTTTTATTTTTTATTTTTTAAATCACTGCTGGAAAGGGCGTTAACAGTAATAAAAAAACACACGCTTTCCGAATTGGTAACAGTGCTGCTGTGACAAACACCCAAAGTACATTTATGCTGTTTAAAATGAACCCCCCCCCCGATTATTTTTAAATAAAAAAAAAAAAGAAAGTTAGAATCAGAATCCATACTCCCAACCTTCACAAATGTGCTACCTATTGTTATTGCTGATGGGGGAGGAGGCCACCTCATCAATACAACCAGCCACCAAGACCTAACTGCTAATCGAAGCATTTGCTAAATCGAAGTCCCAATTTAGCAAATAAACCCTGTCGTGGATAGCTTAGCATAATTTCTTTATTTCACAGGCGTTTGCTGAGGCTGTAAGGATAGAGCAGACGAAGCAAAAATGAGTTTGTTAGTTGGACAGAGGTGGACAGAGAGCCCGGACTTAGGATAGAAGGTGAGCCGATGGCCCAGACTTAGAGGTGGGCTTGGAGGGTCCCGGACTTGAAGTTGGGATAGGAAGAGATCCCTGACCAATGAGCCACCTTTACGTAGGACTGGGCTTGGTCGCAGGCTGAAGCCCTGAGGATCTGAACACACATACAGGGCTTTGACTTGGCAGAGGCGTCTCTCGGGGTGAAGGAACGGTCCAATGAGTTAGGACCTGAAAAGAGATATAGAAAAGGGGTTCCCTGACAGATCTGGTGCTGTCCTCGGACAAGGCGAGGCACAGGCTTCTGAAGCCGGGAGCAGAAAAGCATCCCACAGGGAACCTGCAACAGAGAGAGATGGGTTAGTTCTTGTAAAGTGGGCCATGTCCTGATGGAAATAGAACAGTCTCGAGTGATGAAGTAAGATTAGCGCATGAGCTGCGAAAGGATAGCTGTTGTCGGGGGTGCCCTCCGAGTCACGGCAGCGAGAACCCCCCAAAGCGAGGACGAGGTCGTTGCAGCAGACCAGATGTCGAGGAAGTGCGAATCACTTGCCCCCCAGCTCCCCGCATAAACCCCACCATGAGTAAACCAGAGCATAACATAAAAGAAGGGTATGCCAGAAAAACAAGAAAGGATAAACAAGATGAACAGGAGAGAGGTTAATAAAGGATTAGTGTGAGATGGTATTTGTATACCAGCTGCTCAGTGGAGAGAAAAAAAAAAACCCTTTGCTCTTAGGGGAAAACCTGTGGTGGACCCAGCAGATAGGTAGCCCCCACTCAAGGCATGCTAAAAAAAATTTGGTGAGCTATGGCAATGTCAGTAGATGATGAATATATGAAACAACTGCTAAGGAAGCCCAGTGCTCCATATTTTTGATTGTGTGGATATTGATGTTGACCTTTGCTGCGGAAGTGGCTGCTCCAATTCTAAATGAACGGGGGGTATAGAATTGAGGAGGCAGGCCTGCTCGGGGAAACAAGGGTAGCAAGATGAGAGGAGAACCAGCGGCGGGATATGGTTTCTTAGAGGCAATGTACTTTGACATGGATAAGTAGGGCCATACTGGCGAGTCCATTTTTGAGAGCTGAATGAAATGTCCTTGGTGAAGCTGGTCAGTTTTAGAGATGTGGAGCCGGATGAGGAAGTGTGAGTCCGGAAAGAGGGAGAGGTCGCAGGAATGTATGCCTGACGCAGAAGCTGGAAATTGACGAGACGGTGAACTCGGAACATCTGAAAGCAGAAGAAAGCTGTTAAACACGTTTTCCATGACCAGGTCCTCGAAGGGGGAGAAAGAGCCTTTCCAGAGCGTTGATATTAGAGAATATGTCAATTGATATGGTTGGCGAGAGGTGGAGGAGGGAGGAGAGTGCTTGAGAATCCCTCGGATAGTTAGACGAACTACAGGGATGGATAGGATTTTTGGAGAAGGTACAGACATTAGGTGGTAGGAATACTGGATTCCGGAGATGAATGATGTAATGGTGGTACGAGCAGAGTGAAGAGAGTCTCTTGGTTGAACGGGATAGATTGAATATGAATTTGAGTGCAAAAGGTTGCACATGCATCGACTTTTACAGTGAAAGAGGACCAGTTAAAATATATAGAACATGTGGTACTATACAGCCATCTACAGGGTATGATTAAAAAAAAAAAAAAACGTTGTTCAAAAAGTGGTGCAGGGTAGAATATATTCTGATTATTGTGATTAATATTCCTCGTGATTGGACTGCTTATCCTAAATGCTCTGATGCTGTATCATGACTGTATTTAATCAGAGGGAGGTAGAATGGGCTGTGTATGTGCAGAATCTGGAGGGGTTGGCTCACAAACCGCTGAAAACGCGATTAAAAGAGGTCTAAAGCAGGGGAAGTACAGGCAAGTGAGGCATGGCCTGCTGAGCATTCTCTATCTACCTGTCTGTCTATCTATGAAGACATTTTGTGTATTCTTTATATATTTATTTAATTAAAATATATTGAATACATCTTTTAGGACAGATAAGCATGTATATAAATAAGTTAACACTGCAATTTGACTTAAATGTCTCTCTCTAGTTGTGATAAGTGGCAGGAAGTTGGAAGACTGCAGTACTGAGGCACAGAGCTCAGTGTCTCATGAATCTGCCTGGTTACCATGGCAACACTCCCAGTAGTCATTCCATGAGGGCATGTTGTGGTAATCATGGCCTGCGAGGCACTGGTGGAAAACTTGCAGCACAGTAGTGTTGCTGGAGTTCATGCGATCAGCATTTTTATTTTTTCAGCAATGGTTTGTTTTGAAAGTAATGTTAGCGAGTAGGATTCACATAATATGTTACAAAGCACAAAACTAAAACAAGAACAAAGCTGGGGTTCCCGCACTGAAATGAAACCGAATGAACGTGCTTACCCATTATTATTTTCTGCCTCAACTGTTGAAAGTAAATGAAAGTAAATTGCTAAACCAGGAACCCATATGGGGAACAGATGCGAGCGAGACGATTGACAGATCTACTGCGGAGGTGAGCGTGGAGGAATCAGAGGCTGCAATCACATCTGCAAGGGGACGAGAAAGTAATGTGATTGTGATTGTTATCGAATCACCAGGAGGGGGGGACACTACTGCTGCTTTAACACTGAACTGTATGGAAGACAAAATACCTTTATGAAAATATCTTTCAGAATCCTGTTAATGTACCAATCTTTAAAAAAATGTTGCACTGAAAATGTGTCAAAGGAAAAAACTCTGTTTAGGTCTGGCTGTGTGGAATTGGGTAGGGGCGTCTGCTTGTAGTTGTTTGCAGGTAAAGAGGAAAGACAGGTTCTGCAAACAAAGCTTCACAATAGATGTTAAGGGTAAGGCGGTTGCTGCCGACAGGAATGTTACTGCATTTGTCGACCAGAGCTTTTAAAGTTTGACGGAGGGCCGATCTTTATAAAGGAGACACAGCGGAGGATGAATAATGAAGCGGTGCTTGGAACGCTGCTGCTGGAGATTAGATAGTTGCAGGCTTAACTGGCGATGAAGCTGCTGCAGCAAGAGAAAGAAAGAAGCTGAAGGATGAATCTTCAGAGCAGGTAGGAAAATTTGCTCAAAATCATCTGAATCAAAGTTTAGACATTAGGAAGAGAGTAAGTTTAAGCACATTTTGACAGTCTGAGCATTTGCTACAAAGCTAAAACACTAGACAGGGAAGGTGCGTAAGACTGTGGCTTAAATAGACAATTAATAATGATAGACATTAATTAGGCAGCCCCAGCTCTCATTCCCCGAATCTTGCACAAAGGCTGACATTTATTTAGCAAGTTAAACCCTTAGATAGCTTAGCATAGACTATTTTCTAATGCACAGATAAAAAGATAAAGTAAAAGCAGACAAATAGTTTTATAAAACATGGATAAATGTTACCAGGCTATCTGTCAGTTTATTTTGAAATAACGACAATCAGAAAATGTATGAAGCACCAGCTGATGGGTTACGTTATAAATGATCAAGGAAATGTTGGTTAATTTATAAAATACACACGTCATCTATAACGTTACAAATGGCAAATAATACCTTTTATCACTGTCACTTACAACAGACACACACACAATATAATTTCAATTAAATTCAGGTATTAACTTTCCAGATGACATATCATTTTAAACTGCCATTTTGGGGGCAAAATGAAGCACAAATGCCCCCCCCATTTTGGAAAAGTATGGAGTACAGCTTGCTGGTTCATTGCAATCTTTAGCATGTACTTTAAGAAGGACGATTATCTATTCAGGGATTCCAAGATATTTAGGAAGAAAGAATATTTTGAACAGGAGTGAAACTAAATATATAAAGACAATTACATTTCACAAGTGCAGCAGCTTGTTGAGGTAGTAAAATGAAACAATGACACAAATATCCCAATATTCCAATAAACTGCTTAACATGTATTTAAGATGTGTGAATAGGTTCATATAACAGTTTATACAGGACTGGATCAGAAAGATGCAAACTAAACCAATGCATTAATGAGGTCTGAATAATAATAATAATAATAATAATAATAATAATAATATAAATAATAATAATAATAATAATAATAAATCTATTTTTAACATAGCACCTTTCACGATAAAAATTGCTGCAAAGATTCACATGAATAAAACATTGACAAAATATTAATAAAAAAATGCAAGAAATGCAATAAAATCAAAAGAAACACAAAAGAAAACAGTAAAACAAGCTAGAGAATAACAGGAACATCATTTTAGCATAAAACGCTACATTATAAAAGTGTGTTTTTAATCTTGTTTTAAAAGCAGTAACACTGGTGCTTCCGTTACGAGCTAGGCAGATCAGTCCAGTTTTGGGGGCCTAAAGCTGAATGTTCTAGTCTTTTTATTTTGTAATTTGTGGGACAGTAAGCAACCTGGCATTCTGTGATCTGAACGGGTGTTTAGGAATATATGGTATTAAAAGATCATTTAAATACGATGGTGCAAAGCTATTTAATGC
The DNA here is from genome assembly GCF_017654505.1 of Polyodon spathula. NCBI lineage: Eukaryota > Metazoa > Chordata > Actinopteri > Acipenseriformes > Polyodontidae > Polyodon > Polyodon spathula. Next base: position 660,407 of record NC_054560.1, read on the forward strand.
CTTATAAGTTAAAAGCAACATCTTAAAATATACTCTGAATCGGACGGGAAGCCAGTGCAGAGATGCTAGCACAGGAGTAACGTGATCTTGTCTCTGAGACCTGGTTGAAATCGTAGCTGCAGTATATTGTATACTTTGCTGCAGTTGGCTATGAGTACCAAAGAATAGGGATTTACAATAATCAATTCTATAAGATACAATTTTTTTTTATTTTATGTCAGCAAAGTGCTCCAAATATTTACAGCCGAGTTGTCACTCTGTTTCAGGGATAAATACAGCTGGGTATCATCAGCCTAACAATGAAAATTAACCCCATAGCTACGCACAATATTGCCCAGAGGCAGCATAGACAAAGAAAACAGAGTTGAGCCAAAAATTGAGCCCTGTGGGACCCAGCATGTAACCTTCGACAAAAAAGAGGTCTCCTCCTCTATTTGGACAAACAGCAACCTGTTCAAGAGATCAATCAATTAAAACAGAATGCGCTACTGTGTCAAATGCAGCACTTAAATCTAATAGTATAAGAACCAAAGGTGTGCCTGTGCCAGAGAGTAACAGCACATCATTAGGCACTCTAATAAGTGCTGTCTCTGTGCTATGCTAAGGCTGATAACGCTGAAATCAACAGCACCCATTCTACTATAGAGAAAAGCATTTAACTCTGCTTTCTTTAATAGGTTCAGTGGTTATTTTACTACAGAGGGAGTTATTAACTGTAATATGGTATGAATTATACTTCTTCAGCAAATTCAAAATGAAAACAATATTAAAATGGAGAATTCTCAGACGATTATTCTGTGGGGTATTATCATGATAACTGTGATACAGCATGATGTTTTACAAAAAACTACCAAAAATACAGATTTAGGGGTAGATGTACTAAGATGTTATACATGTAAAAAACGAAAGGCAGTTTAATCCCATCAGAGTCTATAGCGGGGCCCCAACCTTCCCCCCTAAGAAGCTTCTCATAATCATACAGCAGCCCCTTGCTAAACCAGACATGTTTGTCCAACATAAGGAGGTGTCTCATTTAAAAACAATACAATAAAATCAGAAAAACATACATCTATAGTTCTCGATGTATTTTAAATACATCGAGAACAGTATTATAGTAGTACTCAAAGAAATGAAAGAAGTAATTTACAAACCGCTAACCAAGATCATGCAGCAGTCTCTTGACACAGGGGTGGTACCGACAGACTGGAAAATTGCAAACGTAATACCGATCCACAAAAAGGGAAACAAAACTGAACCAGGTAACTACAGACCAGTAAGCCTGACTTCTATTATATGCAAACTTATGGAAACTATAATAAGATCCAAAATGGAAAATTACCTATATGGTAACAGGGTCCTGGGAGACAGTCAACATGGTTTTAGGAAAGGGAGATCGTGCCTAACTAACTTGCTTGATTTTTTTGAGGATGCAACATCGATAATGGATAATTGCAAAGCATATGACATGGTTTATTTAGATTTCCAGAAAGCTTTTGACAAAGTCCCGCACAAAAGATTAATTCTCAAACTGAACGCAGTTGGGATTCAAGGAAACACATGTACATGGATTAGGGAGTGGTTAACATGTAGAAAACAGAAAGTACTGATTAGAGGAAAAACCTCAGAATGCAGTGTGGTAACCAGCGGTGTAACACAGAGATCAGTATTAGGTCCTCTGCTATTCCTAATCTACATTAATGATTTAGATTCTGGTATAGTAAGCAAACTTGTTAAATTTGCAGACGACACAAAAGTAGGAGGAGTGGCAAACACTGTTGCAGCAGCAAAGGTCATTCAAAATGATCTAGACAAGATTCAGAACTGGGCAGACACATGGCAAATGACATTTAATAGAGAAAAGTGTAAGGTACTGCACGCAAGAAATAAAAATGTACATTATAAATATCATATGGGAGATACTGAAATTGGAAAAGGAATCTATGAAAAAGACCTAGGAGTTTTTGCTGACTCAGAAATGTCTTCATCTAGACAATGTGGGGAAGCTATAAAAAAGGCTAACAAGATGCTCGGATACATTGTGAAAAGTGTTGAATTTAAATCAAGGGAAGTAATGTTAAAACTGTACAATGCACTAGTAAGACCTCATCTTGAATATTGCGTGCAGTTCTGGTCACCTCGCTATAAAAAAGATATTGCTGCTCTAGAAAGAGTGCAAAGAAGAGCGACCAGAATTATTCCGGGCTTAAAAGGCATGTCATATGCAGACAGGCTAAAAGAATTGAATCTGTTCAGTCTTGAACAAAGAAGACTACGTGGCGACCTAATTCAAGCATTCAAAATTCTAAAAGGTATTGACAGTGTCGACCCAAGGGACTTTTTCAGCCTGAAAAAAGAAACAAGGACCAGGGGTCACAAATGGAGTTTAGACAAAGGGGCATTCAGAACAGAAAATAGGAGGCACTTTTTTACACAGAGAATTGTGAGGGTCTGGAATCAACTCCCCAGTAATGTTGTTGAAGCTGCCACCCTGGGATCCTTCAAGAAGCTGCTTGATGAGATTCTGGGATCAATAAGCTAATAACAACCAAACGAGCAAGATGGGCCGAATGGCCTCCTCTCGTTTGTAAACTTTCTTATGTTCTTATAAATCATTGTGCTGAAATAACACTGATGTGTTTTGGATAGGCTACACATTACATTATGTAAAAATATAAATCTGTATAGTAGGCCTACACAGTGTACAGTACAGTAGTAAAATCAAATGAATACCTGGTGCACTGCTTGGAATGAGCTGGAGTGGTTAATGACTGCAGTCGACTGCTCCCAACACGCTGGGAAAAGCAGAAATGTCATAGAAATTTGATTTCAAGGCTTGCAAGTACACTTTGCCTTTACTGAAATTTAGGTACTTGGGTGTTCACCTCAAAAATGCATTGACCACAACTGGCAACGCACGAGAAAAAGCAGACCAGGAAATGCCAGCAACAATTGCGACTGTTTAAAACGCGCTTTCTAAAGAAATTGATGCAACTGTAAGTGTCGCAATTGTCTGCAGCTTTAGTGCATCTCATTATAATATTTGAGAACCCTCATTTGCACTATCCCCGCCCCCTTTTTGCAAATTTATGCAGGAACGTCCATAATTACACATTCATCTACGGCTGAACGACAAAGAAATTTCTACCGCAAAGCATACTCTAAAAAGTCGCTAATAGCATTGGGTTTGTTTAGTACATTTCACCCTAGACTTCAAAATTGTTTGCAACTGATTTGATACTACTGTGACAGGCGCAACACTTTAGTACATCTACCCCTTAAAATGTTAACTATTTACTAAGCTAAAACGTGTTTTACAGCATTATAAACTAAATTGAAAAAAATGTGGTGCTTAATTATAATACAACATATTTACAAAATTTTAAATACAGAACTCTCAGAACAGTTTAAACATCTATGAAACACTGGCTCTTATTTTTTTATTAATTTATTTATTTTAAAGGGTTTTGTTTTTTTACCCGATTCGTTTGGGTGCTTCTCATAATTGTACCGATTTTATGGTGTCACATCAGCCTACCATAAATGTTATTGTAGTACCAGTAATTGAGATTATGAAAATATATAGAAAACGTAAATACAGACTAGCTGTGGTGATCCTATCCCTACAGCTTCTTAAAATGTTTCTCATTCAGAACTTTAAAAAAAAGAATGAACCCTTTGAGTAGTACAAACATACCAGTACGTTCTGAAACTTGAATTACTGAGCCTACAAAACCCCTGATCACATGATATTGTAACACTAGGTTTCTGTAACACCTTTTAGTGGTCCCCTGCACCCTCTGCCAGATACTGACTGAATTACACTTAATTATCCCAGTCACAAAAATGTCAACAGTGTTTGTAAACCGGTGAAAATCGCTCTGTGAGAAAGAAGTATTAATACTGAATTCAGATTCTGATTTAAATTCAAATACATGCAATTCTTCCACTGAATCGGATGTCAGTGAGTGTGTCACTGAAGACATAAGTGAAGAATATTTACCATCAACATCAAGTGACAGCGAAGAGGCGGCGCCAAGCTCTATGCGTTGCTCCATGCTTCAAGAAAAATTATACGCTGAAGCATTAGACACTCTCACTCCCTCTACCCCCACAACCTGTTTACCCGGATATGATTTATTTATCTCTCTCTCTCTCTCTCTCTCTCTCTCTCTCTTGTTAGGACGTGTTGTGGTTGTTCCACCCTGTTGTTTATTGCCTACATGTAAATTTTTAGTCAAAAATGGTTGGGATCCCCTTTCTAATAAGTGTGGAATGTGGCCAGGGATTAATTATCAATGAACCCTGGCCATATGCCTTTTACAAGGGGCTGGAAAACCAGTTTCTTTGTTCTACAATCTGTCTGTGCAAGGCTGGCTGTAGGATCCTCATGCCAGTGTGTGGAACCAGGGGGAGCAATCAAAGGGATGCACTACTAGTTGTCACAGTACGTGTTAACAGCAATCCTAGAGATTACTTCAAGAGATTTAATCCCACCCCAGGATATGTCCGTGCGTCAGGGAGATGAGTCCAGTTTAATCCCACCCCAGGATATCTCCGAGCATCAGGGAGATGATTCCTTTTTAATCCCATCCCAGGAGAAGATTCCTGGAGTGAGATCCTCCTTTTAGTGGAGGTAGCACTCGGCCGCCAGTAGGCCAACTTTATTTTGTTAGGTTTGTTTTATTTATCATTTTGAATTTCTTATTTTCATTTACACTTGTGTGTATGTCCTTCAGCACTAAGGGTGCCACTGCTGGTACCCAACGGCGGACACCAGCAACTACAACAAGAGTTGCATGAAATCTTGTAAATAAATCTGCACGTCCGAGTGGCATGGCAGACAACCTCCATGTCTCTCCTGTCTATCATGAGTGGAAAACACCCCCCTGTTAGCAAGTTTTACATTATTACTAAATATTTGAGCATGAAAAACCCAGTTCATCCCAGCACTTAATCACTAGGATTGTAAAACCTGGACTGGCTCCAACTGCTCTGCAATAGCTCTACACACAGACAGCTGAAGAACTCTCACTAAAATGATTAAGTAGAATCAGAACAGAAACTACAGCTCCAATCGTGCCTCTGCACTGCCAGTAAGGGGGGGGGGGGGGGGGGGGGGGGTGATAGCAGCTGTAGTTCTGAAGCTGGAGAGGGCAGTAATGTTAGTTTTCACTAAACACACTGATGAGTATTAACCTGATTGGAGTAAGTGAAGCTCTGCCCACATTGCTGACAGTGATAGGGTTTCTCTCCTGTGTGAATGCGCTGGTGAGTTTTATAATGCCCCGACTGAGTGAAGCTGTCCCCACACTCCTCGCAGATAAATAAGCTCTCGGGGGGCTCGACAAAACCGGCACCCCCTTTAGCATGGACCCTCTGGTGCTCTTTCAGCTCCTGGAACTGGGAGAAGCCTGCCGCACACTGGGAACACTGGTACGCAGCGTCGCCCCCAGCGTGAATCAGCTTGTGCTGCTTCAGATCCCCCAGCTGTGCAAACAGTTGCCCACACTCAGCACAGTGGTAGGCTTTCTCCCCAGTATGGATCCTCAGATGGAGCTTCAGGTTGCCCAGTTGGCTGAAGCTCTTTCTGCACTGGGAGCACTGGTACTGAGCCTGCCCAGTATGAACTCGCTGATGGTTTCTCATGTGTTCCAGTCTGCCGTAGCTCTCCCCGCAGTCCGGGCAGTGATAAGGTTTCTCTCCTGTGTGAATTCGCTGGTGTCTCTTCAGAGAGTTTGAGTGGCTGAATTTGGCGCCACACTCGGGGCAGGTGTGGGTGGGCTCTGAGGGTCGTCTGAGGATTTCAGACCCCTTGGAATTCTGATCGCAAACCGAACACCGGGAATTGCCACTCCTCGGGCGAGTCTGATAGTTTTTCCCACATTCTGCACAGATTTCCGAGTCAGACTTGTTCTCTGCTTTGATGAGTAGTTCAGTAGCCTCCTCCTTCACACAGATGGAACCCAGCTCTGACATATCCTCGGCAACACTGCTTTGTGCCACTGGGGGGAGCTGCTCTTCTTTAATCGTTTCCATCTTTGATTTTATTAATAGTAAGTCTAATTAAAAAAAAAAAAAAAAAAAAAAACATTAGTTTCTGTTTTAAAACATTTCAACCTTTAGGATTAAACATATCCTTTATTATATGTTTTTACCGGATTAAAAAAAAAAAACATGAAAAATTCCTGCGTTTCTTAAAGCTATATATCTGTATTTACCGATTTTCAACAAAAATCTGCTTTTCTGGCTGTCCCCAAGTATTACACCCCCTATCTGCCTAGAAAAACGGACCAATGCATGCTTTTCACAGATTTCCACCTGCAGGTTTCTGTTTATTGGGAATGTTTGGAACCACACTGAATCCCACAAAAACTTACTCTTCACATTTTCTATACATCTGGAGAACCTCTTATCTAATTTTGATGGAAGTTGGTATTAACATTATTAATCAGAAGTGATTGAGAAAACCAGCTGTTTGTCTGTCTGTTACACTTCTATATCTGGAGTACCACTTCTCAAATTGTGGTTAAACATTTCATTGCTAATTCTTATTCTGTGCTATTTTGTACATGCACTTGCTATACATCACGATCACCAACTTCTGAAGGTACAGCCTTCAGAGACAGGTGTGACTGACAGGTTTATTTAATAAATGGCAACAACATGCATTTCATTTAGTGCTGGGACGAACACAGGATTTTCATGTTCGGATATTCGATCAATTTAAATATTCATTCGAAAATGTGTTAGTTTTTCAAAAAGTAATAAAAAACATTATATTGCTGTGAATGCAGGCAGAGACAGGATAGCAGCAGGGGTAGGGGGGCAGGGGGCAGGGCCGTGTGTGTGTGCCTTTATTTTACAGCAAGGCGTTACAATATGTAACACGTTAAAATAGAAAAATATCCCAGGAGTAAAGTATATGTTGTGTAGAAATTGCTTTACCCCAGTGAATTGGCTACAAAACAAAGGATGCCAAATAGCAGTTCAAGTTAAAAGTTGTTTTGCTTATTCCCGAAATAAATAATACATAAAGTTGATACTGCATTTTATTTATTTTTTCCTTTTTTTATCCTTGCCATTGCCGTTTCTTCACAGTAAACTGTGGCCATCGACACATTTTCATAAAGTAACAACATGAGGTTTACTTGTGCCTTTTTGTAGCTGAAAAAGCAAACGAAAACTGAAATTTTACTTTAACACTTCAAATAAAAAAATTTAAAAAACTGAAACCGTGTCAGTATTCCCTGCTTGCTAGCAATGGAATACAGAAAAAAAATTAAAAAAACACATTCTTGCTGCTGTTGTTAATAATGTTTTTATCGAAGTTTCATTTAGTTTTTCTTTAAATTTCGTTTAACTTTTTATTACTGTTAAGTCATTTATTCCACGTTTCTTTTCCGTTGTAAGCTGCTCATTTCAAGCTTGTGTCGCAATATGTATCGAAGATGTATCGTATCGTGTTGTAAACTGTCGCGATGAATCGTCTCACCCCTAACGGCTAACCAGGTTATGTTTCATCGGTGCAAATTAAGTGATACAAAAGTATCCTCTTATGTCTTCAGTTGTTGACTGAGATTTCAGTAACTAACAAATCATACACCTACAAAGACAGCGATTAAAATAAACAAACGTGCCACAATATTGTTGAATCCTGCATTGTGTGACCCTATCAATTGTAAGGTTACAACCACAACAGAGTCGTTTTGAAAATGAAAGCTTTGTTCAAAAATATGTATGCTCACACCCTGCGTTTTCACTGCATTTTTAAATGGTAAAATTTACATGGTAATAACAGAATAAGGGATATCAACCAACACAGTTTAAAAATGATCCCTGAAAAGAGAAGACAACCACCAACCAATACTTAAGTAATTAATGAGAGCCTAACCACTGTAAAATAATTAAACAGATCAGTTTAATCATACTTTTAAATATAATCATAACAATATCTTTTTAATAGGAAATTACAAAATTCTATAATAAATTCTATATACATTTTACATTATTAATATTGACATAATGACATGACAATCATTTTTCTTAAGTCCCAGTGAAGAAGCAAAATGATCAATCATCCCTCAGACAATGGCTTTCTCTCGAGTGGAAGACAGTGAAGATGTTGCGCGAGGACAGAAACGTTGGTCTAAGTTAGACCAGAAAATCGTTTTGTGAAACGGACTTAAGACTCAAGTATAACAAAGTCAGCAAAAGCGACTTGAGCCCATTTTTGGTCTTAGACTTAAGTCAGCTTTGTGACTACGGCCCCTGGTGTTGTGGGAACAGTGGGTCTGAAAATCTGGGGACACCAAAAAAGGCTTGGGGTTCGAAGCTTGCTCAGGTCTGAACACAGATGCATCTTTCAGGCAGTGCCTTCCAGGGAACCTGGAGGAGGCTGGACGCTCGCTCCATGAGCGCCCGAACTGAGCTTGAGGTAGGGGTCATGTCAGTCTCTGAGACAACCTCAGAGCTGGGGCCCACCTCCTGGGTCATCTCTTGGACCTCTGGTTCTGGACACCCTATTGTCTCCATCCCAGGATGCCTCGATGGATATGGCGTTGTGTTCCTCCAAGCTCATCGCCTCGTCTCTCTCCGAGACGACCTGGGCGACCGCCAGTGAAGGCAGGGTCGGTTCCAGGACAAGTGCCAGAGGCGGAGCTGGGGCAGAAGCAGGATCAATAGCCTGGCAAGATACTCAGGTACCTGAGCCATCTGGCTCTTCAGGTCTGAAATGTCCTTTGCCTGCAGTTTGAGGGTCTGGAGCCTGCACGCAGGGTATGCTCTATAATACATGGTATACAGTGGAAAGTACATAATACATGAAAGTAGCATAATACATGAAATAGTACACTAAATACAGTGGAAAGTGCATAATACATGATAGTAACAATACTTGAAATAGTAGCAGCAGCTAATAACAGATATCAGGCTTAAGGAGCATGGAAAGCAAGAGAGAACAGGTGGGTTTTGAGAGTTGATTTAAAGCGAGCTACGATCAGAGCATCACGAACCAAAGCTGGGAGAGAGTTCCAGAGAGTCAGAGCCATGAAGCTAAATGAGCGTTGTCCAAGTGTGGTGTGCTTTTGTTTGGAGATAACAAGTAAGTCAGAGTCAAAGGACCTCAGCTTGCAGGCAGGGACATAGCGTGTCAGCAGGTTGAGGAGGTACTCAGGACCTATGTGATGAAGGGCACTATAGGTGAGCAGGAGAGTTCTAAACATAATCCTGAACTTTACAGGTAGCCAGTGCAGCTGGGCAAGACAGGGGGTAATATGATCACATTTTTTACATCTGGTAAGGATCCTGGCAGCGACATTCTGAACTAGCTGCAGTCGGTTTATGGTGTGTGCCGGGAGACCACCATATAGAGAGTTGCAGCAGTTGAGTCGAGTGGAGACAAACGCATGGCAAAGCATCTCTGCATCCGGGAGGAAAAGGTAGGGACGGACTTTGCAGCTGCCAAGTTCTGAGTCCGGGGAAGTGGCAAGCCGGCTTCCAGCAATAAAATTGCCAAGGAACTCGCAGGGTGCTGATGCAGGGAATACTTAAGCACAGAGGGCGTCGATGCAGTGAATCTCTAGGACACTGAGGGCGCCGAAGCACAGAGGCTCTGAGGCACAGACAGCATCGAGGCTGAGACACTGAGGCGCCGAAGCACCAAGTACTGAGGGCTTCAAGCACCAAGGGTACTGAGCTGCGTGTCTAGTCTGGGCTGCTTGCAGTCACACAACCAGGTGTACAGCGTAGCCTATAGACAGTTGCAGTTTGGTCTGTGTGCACTACACAGCCGGTGCAGCGCATAACTTGCAGCGGGGAGGCACAGCCTTGGTGAGTGGTTCGAATGTGCATGGGGTTACTCAACAGTAGGACCAGGTAATACAGGACTATTGGAGGGAGCACACGGTTGTTGTTGTTTCTAATTTTTTTTTAACTGCAAGGCAGTAACACACACAGACACTCAAAAGCAGGCTGGAGTGTAAGGGTTTTTCTTTGAGCAGTAATAAATAGTAACCAATAACCTCTAGGGGCAGACTAGGCCATGCACAGAGAGTGTGCGTGCCGAGGTGGCCCAGAGTACTCAACTCAACAGCGAGCGCAGCACCGCTGGGTCTCGCTGGAGGAAAACGTCTCTCTCTCTCTCTCTGGTATTTTTCAAAAGCTGCCAAAGGCAGAGGAAAATAGAAAACACAGGTAGCAAGCTGCAAGGTTAGTAAAGGCAGACTACAGGCTGTTGAAAATATTTCTTTTAAAACGGAGTGCTATTGAGCAGTGTTTCACTCAGGCTTCAGCTGCCAAGTTCTGAGTCCGGGGAAGTGGCAAGCCGGCTTCCAGCAATAAAATTGCCAAGGAACTCGCAGAAAACTCACAGTGCCTGACTGAAACCTGGCACAAACAAAATGACAATTTTTTGCTTAATCAAATTGTATCCCCTGGCTTTGGGCTGTTTGAAAAATGCCACTCTGTGGGCCGTGGTGGTGGGATTATTTTAGTTTATAAGCTAGAATTTAGCCTGAGCCCTATTCTTACTCCCAACTACACTTAATTCGAGTGCCTGGTTCTTAAAGTCTCTGCTCCCCACCCTTTGGTTGTTATTACTGTATACAGACCTCCTAAACACAATGCTGCCTTTCTAGGTGAATTTTCTGATCTGTTATCTTTGCTGTGCTTTAAGTTTGACAAGATTGTAATTCTAGGTGACTTTAATTTTCACACGGACTCTGATCACTGTTACCTAGCATGGGATTTTCCATCCCTCTTGGACTGTTTTGGCCTTAAGCAGACAGTCCATGCTGCAACTCACAACAAAGGCCACATACTGGATTTAATTATCACTAACTGTCCTTCGGCATCTTTCATGAGTAACTTAGGATTTAGGAATATCTGATCATCTGGCTGTTTTATTTGAATTAGAATTCACTGTCCCTCTTTCTACTCCAAAATGTACAGTCAGCTTTCGAAACTGGCGCTCTGTTGATCATGTTAAGTTCTCTGAATCTGTTCTTTCTTCAACCTGTCTTTCCTATTCCTAATACATTGGATGAGAAGGTGCAGTTTTTCAACAGCTCCTTAGTTAATACCTTAGACTCCCCGGCCCCAGTCAAGACTAGGTACGTCTCCTACACCCGCCATGCGCCATGGTATACCATGGAGCTGCGCTCTCAAGAGGCTGTCTGTCGTAAAATTGAGCACAGATGGCGGGATTCTGCTCTTACTGTCCATCTTCATTCCTGAAAGGAATCTCTGGTTGACTACAGGGATGCTTTGGCAACTGCCAGATCAAACTATTTTTCAAATATTATTTCTAATAATCAAGGCAATCCTGGACACTTGTTCTCTACTATTGATAGATTGCTAAAGCCTAACTGTCCCTCCACATTACCGGCTTCACATCAGCTATGCAATAGTTTCTTAGAGTTTAAGTTTTTTAAGTCTAAGATTGACAATATTAGACCTCTTCTCAGACTTCTCCTGCAGTCTCTCAGTCTGTCTGGCTTTGTTGGGTCCTCTCTATCCTGTTTTACACCTCTCACTCTTAAATCTCTTACAGACCTGGCCCTTCGTATAAACGCCACCAGTTCTGTTGGATCCCATTCCCTCTGTTCTTTTTTGGTCCTGTTTTGAGCAGCTCTGCCCCTTGGTGTTAATTATTATAAATGAGTCCCTGATTCTGGTGTGGTTCTGGTTGCTTTTAAAACTGCTGCAGTAATGCCTGTGCCTAAAAAACCTCATATGGCCTTGGATAATCTTAATAATTTTTGCCCCATTTCAAATTTGCCCTTTCTAGCTAAGCTTCTAGAATGAGCTGTCACTAGGCAATTAAACCGGCATCTCATTGCTAACAATCTTTTTGAACCCTTTCAATCTGGCTTCCAGCACCTTCACACTGTAAATCACGAGATCCTACTTGATAGATTAGAGAGTTTATTTGGCATCTCTGGCATTGCCCTTAACTGGTTTAGATCATATCTGTTTTTCCTTCCCCGATATTAGCAAGCACTAGTTTTGTTGTTAATGAACACAAACGTTTACCTCAATATTCCATGCGTGGTTTGATAGCCAGTTGTTCAGTATCCCAGAGCGCTGTAAACAACTCAATAGGTTTGCGTGGAGTCAAGTGACATCCCCATAGCAATCAGTAGCCACTGAAAAGAAACCATCGTCAAGCTGTGCAACATATGACCAGTGGACATGGCAAATTATGTTGACAAAAAATAATAGATACAAACTAAAATTAGGTGTTGCTGGGTTAAAGCAATGCTCACAATACCTGCCAACATAAGAAAGCCCCCAAAAATGAATCTCTTCATTGTATGAAATCTTACAATATTAGTCTTTCAGTAAACTAATCATACATCTAGTTGGGTTAATTTTACTGGAACAATGTGGGTAAAGTACACTGCCTTGCTCAAGGGTACAGCAGCAGTGTCCCACCGGGGACTGTTAGTGTTCATTTGTTGTTCAGTTCTGAATTTGTAATGCTTTTTATTGTGTGCCCTGTCTGTGGCTGTCCAGCTTCGGTGCCACACCCTGAGAGGTAGGATAGCGCTGCCCTTCTCGTTAACATTATTTGGGTATGTACCTGTTAAACTATGAACCTGGGTGATTTCATATGCTTTCACATACTGCGATTATCACTAATCTTGCCCTACCTAATGTTAATGTTGGTAAACTAGTACGTAGTACTAAAAAAGGTATTGGGTAAATTAATGCATAATGCTCTTATTACTAAAAATGATCTTCACACTATTAACATGTTACAGTATTGTGCTTATTTTTTTAAGTATGTTATGATTGTATATTACTGTAACTTATACTGCAAGTATAACTATGTTTACCGTGAACAAAACGTTCGCTGCAGATGGTTCTCAAGTCTGGTGGTCTCCATTTAGACCCTTCCTCATGCCGTATGTATAGCAGAAAGCCACTTATCCCTTTTATCTGGGCTTAAACGCCTCTTCGGAAGTTACAAAAATGACAGCCGCTTGTCTTTCACATAGTCGTGGTTGTGGCATCCAACAACCACACAACTCCTCAGCATTGTATTAAAAATAGGTGGTAACAACTCTTCAATTAATGAAGGAACCAGTGTCTGTCTTGGTTTGTTTTCCTCGGCTCCGAGGTTGCTGTGCGGTTACTATGTGTGTGCACACCAAATTGCCCGTACGTAAGCACAAACCTATATATAGGTACAAAGAAAAATATTCTTAATTTACAGATCTAGTACCTTGTACACAAAAAAATAGTCCTGGTTTATGAACAGTTTCTCTTTAACTACATGTTATAGGATAAAAGTATCGGAAACTGTGTTTACTACTATTACATCACAAAATGTACTAGCAAAAGTAATATAATTGATAATATATGGTACAGCCAACGTGGTGTTAATGAAGCTTTGTTCAGTTACTTGTGTGTGTTCATAAAGTTTATTCAAAGTCTGCTGTGATGAGCTACTGTTATCAAGTTGTTTTATTTTTTACATCTTGTCAAAAAAACCTCAGAGTAGTTGTGATTGCCTGCAAACATTTTTTATTTTATTTTTTCTTTGCTATACTAAATACAAATAGATTGAATACACATACCACATTGACAGATAGCGTTCATCAAGAACGGAGATTTTCTTTAATAAACCAGAAACAGGTCAATTACACAAGCGAATGCATGCTGTACTGGATTTATGTTTTCTCAAGCAGGTTGATTTGTAACAGTGATTAAACAGTCTGAATAATGTATATAGTGGATTAAGGTACGCTTATTGACAAATCAGGTTACAGGAAATCTCGTATGCATATTCTATACAGTCAGGTAAAATATAACTGCATAAAATGCTAAACAGGAATTCAAAGTGTTCTGGGTGCCGTTTGAAGTGCCCATTAAGTAATGATTTAATGCCTGTTGCTTAATAAAACCCACTACAGTGTTGATTTAATCAATGGGGGAAAACTCAAATCAACGAAATATTTTAACTAAGAGTATTTACTTGGCCGTTAAATCTTTTATTTGGCGACCAATTTTTGAAATCTAGGAGCCAGAAGCCCCTAACGATTTCGGCCAGCTTTGAGCCCTGTCTGGAGGCTAGTTCACATACTCATGCACACACTGTCAGCTGCCAAGTCTGCTCGTAATAAGCGGAATCGGGCCTGTTTCACCGAGTCGCTTTCTTTGTTTGAGACTTGCAGATTTTATTTGTAAGGTGACGTCACTTCAACAGTTAATGGATGTGGGCGTGGTTTTGGTGATTGCCGTGCCAGTGTATATGTACGTCATTAGAAACAAATATGGGACTTTGTATAAAATTTGTATTTTTTTTTTTTTTTTTTGCGTGAGATTTGGCAACACAGCGCCCCGTATTAATCTCACATATCACAAAGAACTCTTTAGCCGTTTTTTTTTTTTTTTTTTTTTAATTGTTGCGCAAATTCTTGTGAGACAGTAAATAACAGACTGAGGCCAATGTCTAGACCTTTTTATAATGTCTGCAATCTTTTTGACCGCAATGACTCAGGTCCTGTTATTGCTTTATTGATAAATCTGCATACAGCAAATCATTCTGATCGCAATGACTCAGGTCCTGTTATTGCTTTATTGATAAATCTGCATACAGCAAATCATTCTGATCGCAATGACTCAGGTCCTGTTATTGCTGATAAATTTGGATCCAGCAGTTACTCTCCAGTTCGAATTGCCTGCCACAGACACACAGCAGCTCATGAACATGTTGTTCTAGTAAAAAAAACAGACTACACTTACATAAACGCATTGCACACAGTATTTCAGTAACTGCGGAATGATTGCAAACTTCGTGAAAAGGTCTGGACAGTAAAAAGGCGAAAATAAAATTAGATCCGAAGATACTAATTTTACAATTTCAACAATGATAAGCAAACAATGTATGCTTTAATAACGGAGAGGAGCGCTGATGGTTAAACTAGATGACTGCTCTTAATACTCACATATTTCTGGAGAATAGCACTGAGTCTGAATATGACCGAAGGACATGGTCGGCAGCCGGGAATATCGCACAGGCTAAAATGGACGAATGTAGTAAACAAACTTTATGGTTGAATAATAACATTGAATATTATCGTAGATGGCGTCAGTGTTATCGCTTACCTCGATTAACGATGAAGAACAGGCTCGCAAACGGTAACGTCCTTCTTTCACTTCGGTCTTAAAAGTATTTATTCTTTGCTACGTTTATAAAAGTTGAATCCACAAACAGCGCTCACATCACTGCAGTATCCTACAGCAAAGCAGCCCGTGTCCTGCACTCTGACTGGAGCGCAGAGTCCAGCCGAAACCCGCCTACTCTCGCCTCTCATTGGCTGAGGTGTCTCAAACCCGCATACTCTCGCCTCTCATTGGCTGAGGTGTCTCAAACCCGCATACTCTCTCCTCTCATTGACTGAGACTCCTCAAACCCGCCTACTCTCGCCTCTCATTGCTGAGGTATCTCAAACCCGCCTACTCTGCCTCTCATTGGCTGAGATATCTCAAACCCGCCTACTCTCACCTCTCATTGGCTGAGGTGTCTCAAACCCGCCTACTCTCGCCTCTCATTGGCTGAGGTATCTCAAACCCGCCTACTCTCGCCTCTCATTGGCTGAGGTATCTCAAACCCGCCTACTCTCGCCTCTCATTGGCTGAGATATCTCAAACCCGCCTACTCTCGCCTCTCATTGGCTGAGATATCTCAAACCCGCCTACTCTCACCTCTCATTGGCTGAGGTGTCTCAAACCCGCATACTCTCGCCTCTCATTGGCTGAAGCTTCTCAAACCGGCGGCCTCTCCTCTAATGGCAGCTGGTCTTTCTTTTTTCAGGAAGCCGCTGAAGTGAGGCAGAAATAGTAGAGGCAGCTTCGTCATATATAAAGACATCGCCCCTGTAAAGCAATTATTTTAAACCTATGGTCGTTTTTGGTTATTTAACTAATTTGTAACTGTACCGTATTTGAGTTTTAAATACACCGAGAAGAAGAGATGCCGTCGTGACGTGCAGTGGATGTCTTTATGTCATTATGGGCTGAGCTATGACAGGGGCGAGTGTCTGGAGCACAGAAAGGATATTCTTCTTGTTCAGATTGCATAGGGGAATAGAGTGGCAAGGAATGCATTGTGCAGGTATTTTGCAAAGACACCTAGGGGTAGATTTTCAAAGGTGACTAAATTTTAGTCAAACCTCCAAAGCTAAACATCTTCTTAGACGACTATATTTGCGTGGAGATTTTCAAAAATGACTTGGATGAATGACGCGCAGCCTCTCATAGGTTAACAGAGAAGGGAGTGATTTTCAAATATTTAGACATTAGTCAGCTAGCCGTCTATGTAAATTGCTTTTGCATATTACAATGTATGGAGATCATCGGGAAGGGATGCGTTTCGTATAGGTTTTAGACGTTGCAACTCAGCGCCTCTCACGCTGCAGAAGGAAAGGGAGCTGACAACCTATAGAAATAAAAGCCTCAGATGAGAAAGGCGAATGCGCTGCTCTAAGGTAGAGAGATGCAGCCTCAGAAAAACAAAATAAATATGGAATTTGTTTTTTATTTAGTGATGACTCTCTTTCTTGTGACGACATTGTTTTGTTATTAGATAAATATCTCACATTTTCATATATGATATTTTCCATGTATTTAAAAAAAAAAAAAGCCTCAGATCTTGCATTGGAACACTATTGACATTTTAAAGTACAGTATTTTTTTTTTTCCCCATGCAAAGGGGACAGAGAAAATACGTTTGTGTTATAGTGTAACTTAATTCGAAACTTTTTGGTATGCTGTACCCCGTAGCAATACATCAATACTGCTTGATAATTTACTTAAACCTTTTGAATGTCTGTTATTTTAGTCGACTTTACTTGAGGACTTTTTCGAGGAAAAAATAATTCTATACGTTCTTCAGTAATCGTTATAAAAAGAGGTATCGAAAAGGGGTTGTTAGGCATTTGAAGGTTTGTTATATCGCATGTTCGTGACAACGGGATTCTAATGTAGATTTATTGTTTTGTGGTAATTTTGTAACGCATACATTGTTACTGCCAAACAGTGTCTTTACTGGGTTCATATTTGTGTACAGATCTCATCTCTGCTGTTCGTTTTAATTAAAAACATTTTTTAAAAATAATTGTAAGTGATTAAGTGAATAATATACAGGCAATAAGTGGTAAGAAATGTATTTTTCTTTCATGTACATGTACATTTGTATTAGTTTATTGGTCTCCACAGCCACTAGGCTCATTAATGAAATCTGAATTGAAATATTCACTCTGTGGGGGAGCATAAACAAACACATGACATATTTTTAAAAGTTAGCTTGCAGGGGGCGTGCAGCAGGGGGCTTCCAATTTCCTATCATTTAGTACCTATTTTATATTTAAGCCCTGATCACTTGCACCTTCTCTGTCTAGTGTTTCGTTTTTGTAGCAAACGCTCAGACGCCGTCTTTTCGTGCTTCACTGCTAATCTACACTTCGTTGCCTTTCACTGGAGGTCAATTCTCTGCGCAGCGCTCCCAAGATATTATCTTATTATAATATTATTATTTTCCTACCTGCTCCTGCTATCAGCTTCTCCATTCGGCTGTAGGAGCTCCAGCGTTAGTCTTTCCTGCTCCGTCCAGCTTCCAGTCCAGCAACAGCACCATCCAAACCGCAGCAAATTGTGACATCTAAATACTTTGTTAACGTATTTATATACATGACTAACTGGCCTAAAACATGTAACGAAGATATTCAAATCTAAAAGAATACGCAATTGTTGTTCTACACTGACAAGGATTTTATTCACAATAACGATAGGTTGCGGATGCAACCCCGGTTCCTTGAAAGAGAAAATAACCATCAACGTATGGGACATTGCCGTCAGGCAGTAGGGATTGGCTGAGCTTTATAGCAAAGCTGCCGATAGGCCTCTGCGCGAGCTGCCATGTAAAACCGCCCGCCTCTCTTCCTCTTTTGTTTTTCGGGCCGAGAAGGCTTCCGGAGCGACCTCGCGGGTTGATGGTTGTTTTCTCTTTCAGGGAACTGGGGTTGCATCCGCAACCTATCGTTCCCTTTCAATTCGAAAATAACCATCAACGTACGGGAACAGTGTACCCAAGCCGTCGCGAGGGAGGATTCTCGGCAGTAGGACAGACTTACGCCATAACGCAACTGTGTAGGCAATACATCTAGGCATATGCGGAGCTGTGCCTCAGCGTCTATGCTCGCAATGACACTAAGGTGGGGTATTAAACACTACATTGGCAACCTGAGGTGCCATAGAGTGTAGTACAGATGCTCCAAATAATGGAGCAGAGGAATCCAGCACGTTTAATCTGTAAAACGTCATAAAGGTATGTGGTGTAGCCCAACTGGCTGCCCTCTAAAGAGGGCCCAGGACGTTGCCATACCCCTAGTGGAATGCGCCTTCAACTGCCCTGGCGGTGGAAGGCCTGCAGACTCATAGGCTAATTTAATAGCATCCACTATCCAGTGGGAAAGGCGTTGTTTTGACAACGGCTGACCCAACATCTTAGAACCATGGCATATGAACAGTTGTTCTGTTTGCCTCACAGTCTTTGTACGGTCAATATAACACCTCAATGCCTGCACAGGGCAGAGCATGTGTAACCGTTGTTCCTGTGGAGAGGAAAAGGGAGGAGGATGGAACGCCATCAACTTGACCGGCTGGTTCATGTGGAACGGAGATATAACCTTTGGCAAAAAGGCTGGATTTGGGCGCATGGAGACCTTAGAACCGTCTCCTGCGAAGCAGATACATGAAGGATGCATTGACAGTGCATGTAACTCGCTGACGCGTTTTGCTGACACTACCGACAGCTAAAATACAGTTTTCATAGACATGAGTTTCATATCCACTGTGTGGAGAGGCTCGAACGGTGCCTTGGTAAGGGCTTCTAGCACCACATCAAGGCTCCATGATGGTAAGTTGGTCATTCTTGGAGGTCGCAAACGTCTTGCGCCTTTAAGGAACTGAGATGCCAAAAAATGGCAACCTGGTGATAATCTGTCAATGCGTACATGGCAAGCTGATATGGCAGCTAAATACACTTTATGTTTAGTGGGAGATTTCCCTTCATCTAACAGTTTCTGTAGAAACTAATATTACTGCCATAGGACAAGATATTGGGTCATGGCCCCCCGCCAGACACCAAACTTGGAACAACTGCCACTTGTACGTGTTCTGCGACCTGGTAGAGGGCGCTCTAGCGCTCTGAATGGTCGAGATCACCGCTGTCGAAAGCCCCAAGGCTGACAGGCGCTCCCGTTTAGGGGCCAAGCCCATAACTGCATGAGCTTGGGGTTCGGGTGCCAAAGCCATCCTTTGGCCTGGGACAATTGGTCTGCTCGCAGGGGAAGCTCCCGCGGTTGACCATGCAGTAACTGCACCACGCTCGGGAACCATACTCTTCGAGGCCACCGAGAAGCGATCAGAATCGCTGTCGCTTGCTCTACCCTGACCTACTCTAAGAGGGCAGGGAGCATCGAATGGAAATGCATATAGGAGGACTGGCGGCCATTCGTGAGCCAGTGCGTCGACTCGTAGGGGGCTGTTGGGGTCCCTCACTGAGAACCATTGGGGGCAGTGCGTGGTCTCTCGCGAAGCGAAGAGATCTACTTGCGCTATGCCAAACCATTCCCAGATGTGCTCTACCACCTGAGGGTGGAGACGCCACTCCCCTGCAAGAGGGCCTCCTCTGGATAGGAGGTCCGCTGCATAATTGTGCGCAGAGAGGTCAAACGCGGCTGTGCCCATAGCAACAGCCGTGCTACCATTCGGTGAAGGCGGGGGGACCGTAGACTGCCCTGGCGGTTGATATACGCTACAACTGTGGTTTTGTCCGACTGCACCAACACGTGCTTGTCTAGAAGCACCAGCAAGAAGTGCCGGAGGGCGAGGTCCACTGCTCTGAGTTCCAGAGCATTGATGTAGGCTGACCTTCAGGTCCTGACCACGCTCCACAGGTCCCTGAGCCGTCCCAGACTGCTCCCCAACCTTGGTTGGAAGCGTCGGTCGTAACCACTTCCCTCCGGAAGATGGGACCCAAGTGACGGAACTTTCCACCAGCGTAGTGCTTCCCAGCAGGTTCGGGATACCGTCAACCTGTGGTGTTTGTCTCTCCGCGGATGTAACGCGAAGGCATTGAACTAGGCCTGTAGAGGTCTCTGGTGTAATAAGCCCAAGGGAAGGGCTTGTGAGGCGGCAGCCATCAGCCCCAGCATGCGCTGACATAGCTCCATGCTGATTGTTTCTCTCAACCTGAATAGGGAGAGACACCGTTCCAGCGAGGCAACTCTTTGTGTCGACAAGGTCGTTTCCATGGACACCGAGTCCAGACCCACGAATTCCATCTATTGGCTTGGCAAGAGGCGGCTCTTCTCTGAATTGACCTTCAGACCCAGCCGCTGCAGATGGTCCGTAACCATCACTGTGTGCTGTGCCAGCTGCTCCTTCGACTGCGTGCAGACGAGCCAGTCGTCCAGATAGTTCAGCAGTCGGGCGCCTTGAGTCCGCAAAGGAGCTAGAATAGCGTCCATACACTTCGAAAAGGTTCGAGGAGCTAGTGACAGACCGAATGGGAGGACACAAAACTCGTACACCCTGCTGTGGAATGTGAAACGCAGATACTTTCTGTGACCCGGGCAGATGGGAACGTGAAAGTACGCATCTGTCAGGTCGGACTGACTGGATGATGTGCCTGTGCGTAAGCATCCTGAACGATAACCGCCGTAGGTATCTGTTCAGTACTCACAGATCTAAAATAGGGCGGAATCCGCCGTCCTTTTTGGGCACTTGGAAGTATTTGGAATAGAACTCCTGGTCGATGAGAGCAGGGTCTACTTGTTGAATAGCACGCTTCCTGAGCAGTGCCTGTATCTCCACTTCAGAGCTGAGGACTGAACCGAGTCCTTCACTGCAGTTACAACCACCCCCCTGAAGGGGGGAGGCTTTAACTGGAACTGAAGGGTGTACCTGGTGGAGATCGTCTTGTGCACCTAGATGCCGTTGGCGCACTGTTGCCAGAACTGGAACTGTGGAACAGTATAAGGGATGGGCTAATAGCTGCCTGGGTGTCTCAGGGCTGCTTTGGCTGTGCTCGCTCACGAGGGGCCTGGCCAGAGCCATGAGGACGTGACCTGCCACCTCCTCTAGGGCGCCATTCTACGCTCCGCGGCTTTGTAAAGCCAGGCTGGCCGCGTGCTGATGGACCTACGGTTGAGGTCCTACTACCCCGTGGTCGCGCCTGCTGCTGTGGCGGTGTCTTACGCCATGGCTGTTCCTAAGGCCGCTTCAGCTGGAACTGCTTATTTGGCCACATCTTGGCCATTTGCTGGAACTCCTCCCGTGCCTTGACAGAGCGTTGCAACATCTCCTCCACTGCCGGACCAAATGTGTGTCCGGGTGTAATTGGAGCATCCAGCAAGGGGGCCTTGGCAGGCTTCTGCACTCTCACCTGCGAGAGCCAGAGCTGTCTTCTGGCCACAACCATAGAAGCAATGCTCCTGCCCTGAGCCCGCGCGTTGAGCTGGGCTAGCCTCACCAGCAGCTGGCTGACTGTGCCTAGCTCGCTTCTGAGGGCTGCAGAGGGGCACTCAGGTAGGTCTCTAATGAGTGCCGCCTGGTAAACCGTCAGTAGACTGGCTACATTAGACAGTCTGACTGCCTCCGTGGCCGCAGAGTACCCTTTTTTCAGGTGTATCTCTGTGGTCCTGCACTGCTTATTAGGACACGCTGGGTCCTTTGTAAGCCCAGACAGTGTCGGCGTTTTAACCAACGCGGCGAACGCAGCGTCCACCGGTGGAAAGGACGCTAAACCAGCCTCACTAAACCAGCTTCCCCCTGCATAGTAAAGGCCGAAGCCTTGCGAGACGTCGCAGGAGCAGAGGCCGGAGCCCCCCAGGTAGACTGCACCTCCTTGACAAAGTCCGGGAATGCTGGAAGCATCCTGGACTGATGGGAGTGGGCTGAAGGCGACTCAAACAGAGATCGCCGTGGAAGCTCTGTCTTGGGCCAATCAATACCCAAGTGGCGGGTTGCCCTGTCCACCACAGACCACATAGGGTCATCAGTGTCCATCACCTCGGACTCAGCGTCCTGGTCCTAGTGGTGGGAGGCTACCTCAGCCTCTACACTGTCCCCTTCCAGGATGTCAGAGGCATCTCTGGAGATGGCATCGATATCCCAGTCCTTCTGCGGTTGCATCGGAAGGGAAATGGCCAATGGAGATTGTGGGGGGGCCACTGGTTGGCTGGAGACGGGCCCAGTGGGCTGCTCTGGGGCTCGAGGCACTGCAGTAGCCAGAGACATAAGAAGGGACTGCTGTCCCATCATGACCTCCATGAATTGGGACATCTTGGAGGTTAATTCCACCACCTCAGACCTTTCTCTGTGTCGTCTGTCTTGAGGGGAGCGAGAGCGTCCTCTACGTCGAGGCGATCTGGAGGACGAGCTAGACTCCCGACGAGGGCGTGCCCTAGGAGGGGAGGGGCTACGATCCTGAGTGCGTTTGGTGGGGGACCTCTGACCAGCTGTAATCTGGGAGGCCGGGCTCGTGGAGAGCTGCAGTCACCCTGGCGGCGTTGCAGGAGTGCCCACCCACTGACTTCTTAGCCATTTGCCGAAGGGCACGTGCTTGAAATCCAGCACAAAGGTGGCAAAAAGGCCTATCCGCCAATGCGGATGCGGCGTGTTCCGGCCCAAGACATGCCATGCACTCCTTGTGAGGGTCACTGGCAGGCAGCTTTGCCTGGCAGGACGTGCAGTGGTGAAAGCCCAACATCTTAGTCGAGTGCGGCACGGCAAACATCGACCGAGGCGCCGAGTGTCGAGCCTTGAAGTGCCAAGCGTCTAGCGTCGAAGCGCCGAGCGTCGAGCGTGAAGCGACGTAGCGTCTAGCGTCGAAGCGGCGAGCGTCGAGCACATGGCGTCGAAGCGCAGAGCGTCAAAGCGCGTCACAAGCGCTGTCGCAGCGCGTGCGTCTCGCACGCGCCGAGTGTTCGAGCATGTGGGCGTCGAGCATCGAACACGTGGCGTCGAGGCGGCGAGCGTTGAGCACGTGTTGGTGTACTGTGAGATACTGTAGGGCAAACCGTACAGCTACCACGCAGTGGGGAACACACACCAGTGGAAGATTCTAGAGGGCTGCAGAGCAGACTCCACACACACGCGGTCTAGCCAGGCAAGACCGAGGCTGCAATACACGTGTGGCAAAAGCCAATGGCGCTCGTCCTAAGAATATATATATATATATATATATATAACACAAAAGAAATTAGAATTATCTAATAAAGAGAAGACGGAGACCACAAGGTTAAACAAAAACGCGATGCCGAAGCAAAGCGTGAAAGGATATATAAAGTAATATATAAAATATATATACACAATTATATAACCCAAATAACCAATAATAAACGTAACTGAAATAAACTCGGAGAAGGGGCCAAAACCAGCTTCTCAAGCCTAAGCTTTGTGAGTACAATCAGTACGAGCTCAAGTACTTACCGCTACTGATGCTGAAGACAAAAGAGGAAGAGAGTCTCTGCACACTGCGTATAGTAAACTCCCAGGGGGGCGGGCTTACACGGCAGCTCGTGCAGAGGCCTATCGGCAGCTTTGCTATAAAGCTCAGCCAATCCCTACTGTCTGACGGCAATGTCCCATACGTTGATGGTTATTTTCAAATTGAAAGGGAACCAAATATATTCTACCCGGCTTCACTCAAGCCAATGGTTAATTCCAGTCATAACTGCTAGATGGCAGTATAACACCACAAATGTATACAGTCTCTAAGCTGGTTTGCTATCACTGTGAAGCTCGCACCCTCCAGCTTTTCTATACATTCCTGCAGTTTTTCGTCACTCCGAGGGATTCGCAGGAGTCCCCCTCCTCCTCAACCTTTTGTAGCAACTGACGTTCTCCAATTTCAACTCTTGAGATGAGATGCTCAGTATCTACCATCACAGTAACGTCCAGCTTTCTTGCATCAGGCATCCATTCCTGCGACTTATTCCTGTTCCCAGGTTCGTGTTTCCTCATCTGGCGCTGCTCCTCCAATCCAACCAGCTTCATCAAAGTCATAATTTCATCAACGCGAGCCGCTAGTCAGTCATGGAACCATGTCCTATGATTTATCAACATTCCAGTCAATGTCCTCCTACCCCCAATAGACAATACTCTCATACTCTCATAAACTGCTCCCGACCAATCAATAGGTTTTGCAGACACCTCGGAGAAACACATTCTTCATCCTCTCTGGTTCTGCAGCGGTCTCAGATCTCTGCAATCTTCATCTCTGCCCAAAAGCAGCCCCTTCTCTGGCTCCATCTAAATCTGCCTTAACACTGAAAGACCAATATCTACTGCATTCAGCAGATCTGTTTAGCTAACGCTAAACCCCATCTAATCAAAATACTTGGCACTTCCTCAGCAATCCTATTCATATCTCCGCTCATTCTCTCAAATGTTACAGCATTAATACTTGGTTTGAAACGCGGTACGAGACTGGAAATCTGTCTTTGTTATGAGCTAAGGATTTCCACTATTAAGAGAATAACTGGCGTTGCGAAACCCAAATCTCTGAATGTGAGTTTACCTTTTCCATTTCAAGCAGACATGATAGTAGCAAACCGCTGATCGATCCTGTATTAACTAACACATAGAAAGGCGGCATCTCATCTCTTTGCCCTCATTTCTAGAATATGGGGCGCATAGGCGCCGAACTTCCCCAGTAGCCGATTCATCTGTTCGTTCAGTCCAGCTGCCACCTCAGCCCTCAGTTCCAGCTCTCCTTCTGCCTCTACTTTCGGTATCCAAGTTCAGTCAGCTGGTCCCATCTGCTTCCACAACCCCCATCCAGAATCCTCAGCTTCTCCAGATGCTAGTTGACTGAATCCTTCTCTCAGTAACATCCTTCAATCTGCTCAGCATTACATATCTGCAGCCCTCCCCCTTGTTCAAGAGCTCCTATTCTACAGCCTGCTCAGTGTCTTCAACCTTCTGCACCCAGAATCGAATAATCATATTCCTTCAATCAAAACCGGATCCTGGCTCTCATCATCCATGCTAGGGATTCTCTCCATCTCCCTCCAGTTTCTTCATATCAGCAATTTGGCTGACCCACTGTGGGATTGTTAAGAGCTTTCCCCCTGCCTTACCTTCTTCTTTGTCTATATCAACATACATTCTCCATTTGCTAATTTCCACTCTTCAGAAAAGCTGCTTCTCCCTATCTGTCCCCTCTGTCCTTTCGCAGCTCCTGCGTTTATCTTACCTCACTTGAAGCTCTATTCTATACTCTGCCTCAATTCAGGATGTGGCTACTCCGTGCTCAAGTCAAATACTAACCTCTATGCCTTGTCCTTATTTCAGATCCCAGGCAACGTGAAGTCTTGGCCAATTGGGGGTCTAAGGAGCGCCCCTTTACAGAAGTCTCAGACGCTGGGTACCTCTCCCTCTCCTTTCATGTCCCGGTCTACCAGGACTGTCTTCCTCCTGAGATGCGGCTCCCCGAATCATAACCCTTGTATGTGTTTTCAGTTGCTGGGTCCTCTGCCCCTGGGATGTGTTGGCATCGCCGACCCTCAGTCAGTGACCACCTTCTATCCTAGATTCCATGTCCAGCTTCGCTGGTCTGCTACTAGAGTGGGCCTCGCCCGCTCTTCTATCCTAGGTCCGGCCCTTTCTAGCCAGCACTCTGTCCTACTAAACGCTCCCTTCTGCTTCTTCTGCCATTTCCTTACACCCCCAGCTTACGCCCCATGAACTTGTCATAAAAACAGCAGTAAGTAATACACCCTCATTGTATATGTTGCCACTTCCTACAGTGTTTGTCAGATCATTGGCATCATCTTGGAATGCAGCCTGTCATTTCCCAAAGCAGGCTTGCAGATTGGTTGTTGTTTCTGATATAGTAATTTCCTTTGCTCTCATTAATACTGTATATGCATTTGTTAAATATGTATGAAGCCAAAATATATCATATGCAATAAAGTAAGAATGTTTCTTCCATAACTTCGAACACTCAAAAGTACACATTTGGAACTAGAAAAAATTTGATTGTTAACCACTACAACATATTGTCCCTGACCTTTACAGAGCATTGCATGGCAAGCAGAAATCTGAACTGGTCATTTTACTGAGTTGTGTATCAATTGTAAAGTAGTCAGAACCAGAAACACATTCACAAAAAAGGCACAAGATTTTGCAAACTTTATTTTCTGTATTCTTCATAATAAAACAAGGACCAGGGGTCACAAATGGAGATTAGACAAAGAACATAAGAACATAAGAACATAAGAAAGTTTACAAACGAGAGGAGGCCATTCGGCCCATCTTGCTCGTTTGGTTGTTAGTAGCTTATTGATCCCAAAATCTCATCAAGCAGCTTCTTGAAGGATCCCAGGGTGTCAGCTTCAACAACATTACTGGGGAGTTGATTCCAGACCCTCACAATTCTCTGTGTAAAAAAGTGTCTCCTATTTTCTGTTCTGAATGCCCCTTTTTCTAAACTCCATTTGTGACCCCTGGTCCTTGTTTCTTTTTTCAGGCTGAAAAAGTCCCTTGCGTCGACACTGTCAATACCTTTTAGAATTTTGAATGCTTGAATTAGGTCGCCACGTAGTCTTCTTTGTTCAAGACTGAACAGATTCAATTCTTTTAGCCTGTCTGCATATGACATGCCTTTTAAGCCCGGAATAATTCTGGTCGCTCTTCTTTGCACTCTTTCTAGAACAGCAATATCTTTTTTATAGCGAGGTGACCAGAACTGAACACAATATTCAAGATGAGGTCTTACAAGTGCATTGTACAGTTTTAACATTACTTCCCTTGATTTAAATTCAACACTTTTCACAATGTATCCGAGCATCTTGTTAGCCTTTTTTATAGCTTCCCCACATTGCCTAGATGAAGACATTTCTGAGTCAACAAAAACTCCTAGGTCTTTTTCATAGATTCCTTCTCCAATTTCAATATCTCCCATATGATATTTATAATGTACATTTTTATTTCCTGCGTGCAGTACCTTACACTTTTCTCTATTAAATGTCATTTGCCATGTGTCTGCCCAGTTCTGAATCTTGTCTAGATCATTTTGAATGACCTTTGCTGCTGCAACAGTGTTTGCCACTCCTCCTACTTTTGTGTCGTCTGCAAATTTAACAAGTTTGCTTACTATACCAGAATCTAAATCATTAATGTAGATTAGGAATAGCAGAGGACCTAATACTGATCCCTGTGGTACACCACTGGTTACCACACTCCATTCTGAGGTTTCTCCTCTAATCAGTACTTTCTGTTTTCTACATGTTAACCACTCCCTAATCCATGTACATGTGTTTCCTTGAATCCCAACTGCGTTCAGTTTGAGAATTAATCTTTTGTGCGGGACTTTGTCAAAAGCTTTCTGGAAATCTAAATAAACCATGTCATATGCTTTGCAATTATCCATTATCGATGTTGCATCCTCAAAAAAATCAAGCAAGTTAGTTAGGCACGATCTCCCTTTCCTAAAACCATGTTGACTGTCTCCCAGTACCCTGTTACCATATAGGTAATTTTCCATTTTGGATCTTATTATAGTTTCCATAAGTTTGCATATAATAGAAGTCAGGCTTACTGGTCTGTAGTTACCTGGTTCAGTTTTGTTTCCCTTTTTGTGGATCGGTATTACGTTTGCAATTTTCCAGTCTGTCGGTACCACCCCTGTGTCAAGAGACTGCTGCATGATCTTGGTTAGCGGTTTGTAAATTACTTCTTTCATTTCTTTGAGTACTACTGGGAGGATCTCATCCGGCCCAGGGGATTTGTTTATTTTAAGAGCTCCTAGTCCCTTTAACACTTCTGCCTCAGTTATGCTAAAGTTATTTAAAACTGGATAGGAACTGGATGACATGTGGGGCATGTTGTCAGTATCTTCCTTTGTAAAAACTTGTGAAAAAGGGACATTCAGAACAGAAAATAGGAGGCACTTTTTTACACAGAGAATTGTGAGGGTCTGGAATCAACTCCCCAGTAATGTTGTTGAAGCCGACACCCTGGGATCCTTCAAGAAGCTGCTTGATGAGATTCTGGGATCAATAAGCTACTAACAACCAAACGAGCAAGAGGGCTGAATGGCCTCCTCTCGATTATAAACTTTCTTATGTTCTTACATGATCAAATTGCATATTTCCATTGTAGTGCTATCCAGGACTTCATGTGTAAACCTATGGAGTAGGGTGTTAGTAGTAGGCTTAACATAACTTTAAAATGCCTTCTCGCATAACCCACAAAAATAGAAAGACTTTAAAGAGGCTGTCTGTCTAAAAATGACATTACCAATGTATAGTGACATATGTTATCAGTAAATCAAATGGGACATTCCATACTCTTAACTTTTATAGTATGCAATTGTCTAATATCAAGTAATAGGAATGTAAATCAAATGGAAACATTACATATGCTGTCTGAAACAAAGTTGTTTATTACTTCAGAATTACATTTACTGAACTTTTATATCATGTTACACTCAGCTTATTTGGCACCATTTCACTTAAATACAGTGGATCAGCACCTCCCCAACAGGTCTGCCTGGTTCACAATAACCCATTAAACAAGATGGGTGTTAGAACTGACATCCAATTTACTCTGCCCCAGAAATACTCAAGTGAGGCAATAATTCAGTAGCTCAGAAACAAAGATCAAAGCAATAGCTACAATGTTTCTCCAAATCAACGGTCTCAATATAGAATCAGAATCTGTTAAAAAAAAAAAAAAAGTCATGAATACCTAAAATTATCAAAATAAATGGACACAAAAAACACAGCTTAAGGTTGTTCATTGAAATTGTATACCTCACATGCCAGCGTTGCTTGCCTGCTGTACATCAGGAAGAATGGGGTCTGTACTGTTGAAGCTGAATGCTGGTGTTGGGCAAACACAATGTTCTATAGGCTGTCCTCCCACATTTCCTGCATTCTACCCAGAGTTTTCCCAGTAGCTTGATGGTCTGGTTGGTCTTTTCATCAAACCATTCATCTGGGGATAGTTAATGTAATAATGGTAGAAATAGTGAGAAATCAAGACATGTACAAAACACATCATTATCATTTCTAACTGTAAATATCAGTAAACAAGGAACTGGAATTCATTAACTAATTTACACATTTACACCCTGGTCTGTCAAGTCAACCTCTAGTGCTCCATGGCGGTAGAACAGAGCTGCAGAGCTGATGCAGTCTTTGATGGGGATGATGGCCTCCATGCATCACGAAAATATCAGTAGCCATCAAGCAGTCATGGTGTCCTCCCTTCGATGACTGGAATGGTCCAATGACAGCAACACCTAAACAAATAAAAATAATAGCAATTAAGGAGGATATGGTCAATGATATACCACAAAGCACTGTGCAGTGCATTACAAAAAGCATTTAAATTTACACAACACAATACCTTTGTATAAAGGTCCCCAAATGTCTCACACATAACTGCTACATATTAAATAGCATATTTAATATATATATTAAATATACATGCATACAATTTAACAAATATATATCTATTGTAGTAGGTGTTTGAAAGGACTCAACACAGGAAATCAGGAGCAGTGGTCTTACAAAGCCTTTTAATACGATGCGCAAAGGAAGGCAGCAAATGTGTTCAAAACACAAGTCTGTCACAATGATGCAGCCTGTCAGCACAACATTTATGCAGTCATTTACATCTAAAATCCTAAAGTACTTGTCTAGCTTAGCCCAGATTGATCACCGAAGAGAGACTTGGATAAACATTTGAAGTCAACATAAATTGAAGTATATTCAATTTATTGAGCTTGCCGTGCCGGAGTTTGCCGTGGAATATCCCAGAGATAACCGGACAAAGAGTGCACACATTGGAGGAGGAATTACTGTTTCAGTGGAATATCTAAATGGTTAATGACTCTTAGTTCATTGCAAAGACATTTATTTCATACCCTGAAGTGGAGAAGAAGCACAAGGAAGGCAGAACCTGGAAACTACCTGACCTTGCCGTGGGCAAGCTTCGAGCGCCTCTATAGTTGAAGATACGGAACAGCTGGAGGAAGCAGCACAAATCCAGTAAGTATTCAATAAGTAGTGTTGTAATCCTCTTATGAACTCGAGAATAAGCAGACCTTAAAGTAAAATTAATGTTTTGTTTTAAGTGGAATGTAAGAAAAGTATCATTGCTTTCAATTCATGCTTTGAGTTAATGAACACTATAGTATTTGTTTGTATGTGATTTATACAAATTGATGTTTCATAAGGCAATTATCATTCTGCGTTTAGAAGCTAGAGTCCAAATTTAGTTCTCTTGATAACAGATAATTCTTGATAGGTTGTCTGGACGCAAAGAGCGTCTTTACCTCACAAGAGTGAGAATTGCCTTCTGAACCGAAATGATATATATGAGATTGATTTAATGATGCTTATCAAATATTCACGAAAGTGAATATTTGTGTTACTAACGATACCCCTGTTAAGACTAACCTTCGTCTTAAATAGCTGTCAGGAATGCAGTTGTAACCTTAAGGGGATCTCCCATAGATTGCGTTGAATCGCTAATCAACCAGGGGGAGTGGGGGGTGTTATTTTCTGTACTGTTTAGTTAATTCTTCCTTTCTGTATTATCTTAGTTTAGTTGTTGCACCTTTAATTTTTCCTTTATTTAGTTTTATTTCTAATAAAACTGTTACTTTGTATTCAATAGAAACAGGGTCTAGTCATTATTTCAATAAGGGTTGGGTTCTACATGATTTTAATTCAAAACAAGGTATTCAATTATTGCAATTTAAACTAGTCAAAACACAAATATACCTTGCACACTACTACACTATCTGATACTATATATATATATATATATATATATATATATATATATATATATATATATATACACACACAGTGGTTCTCAAAAGTATTCACCCCCCTTGGACTTGTCCACATTTTATTGTGTTACAACATGGAATCAAAATGGATTTAATTAGGAGTTTTTGCCACTGATCAACACAAAAAGTCCATAATGTCAAAGTGAAAAATAAAATCTACAAATTGTTCTCTAAATTAATCACAAATATAAAACAGAAAATAATTACATAAGTATTCACCCCCTTTGCTATGACACACCTAAATAAGCTCTGATTCAACCAATTGTCTTTAGAAGTCACATAATTTGTTGAATGGAGTCCACCTGTGTGCAATTATGCTGTTTCACACGATTTCAGGTTAAATACACCTGTCTCTGGGAGGTCCAACAGTTGGTTAGTACATTTCCTAACAAAAACTACATCATGAAGACAAAGGAACATTCAAAGCAAATCTGGAATAAGGTTCTTCAAAAGCACCAATCAGGAGTAGGATATAAGAACATTTCCAAGGCATTGAATATCCCCCGGGGCACAGTAAAGTCCAGTATTAAGAAATGGAGAGAATATGGCACAACTGTGAATCCGTCTAGAACAGGCTGAAGGAACCGAACAGGATAGCAGTATCAACCAACGATCATTTGGGTGCGGTTTTACAATGTTTAGTAAGGAATTTGTGAAAGGAGGGGGGAAGGGCAGAATGTTTCAGTACACCATTAGGTTGGGTCAGATGTCCAGGGGCAGTGGGGGGATGGTAGAAGAAGGGCAATGCCTGCTTGCTTGCTAGGTCGTAAATTCCAGGCTGAAGTGAACATAACAACTGCAACGGAGGGGGCAATCATGCCCCACAGCTATCCTCTATTGGTTGAGTATATGACTTTAGGGGGTAAGGATGGATGAATTGTCTACTGCATGCCAAATCCTGATAGGAGCAGGGAATTTTATGTAGGAACTATATAACCCATGTATGTGCTTTACCCCGGCAGAATACACTAGTTACTGATGAAGTGACTGTTATTCTCCGGAGCGCTCTGTATTTTGATGACCACTGCAATAAACCTTTGATGCAACAATTGGTGTGATTGTGTCTCTGAACATCTATGCACTTTATTTTGCGACCCTACAAATTGGCGTTGTCGGCAGGATTCCAGGATGTTCGTTGCGCTTCTGTTGGTGTGCGCACTCGTGATTAGATGTCTGGGGTAAGCGATACCGTTTGAGTGCATAGCGGCTGAACTGGAATCCAAAAACCTGTGGGTTGTGAAGTTGCATAGGTGTAATGAGTAAAAGGTATTGAGTGTGTTCATCTGTTTGTAACTAGGTTGTGGAGTGTGTGTCTGGTAGGCATCGTCGCTACATAGTTAGTACTGTGCAGATGAGAAAGCTCTAGTAACAGGGGGGGTCTCTGTGAAGCATAGGAGTCAGTAACTGGTTAAAAAAATATATCTAAGTAGCGAGCAGAAGATATAGCTCACAGGAAGAGTATATTCAAGAAGCAGGCAGACAATACAACTCAGAGGGTGTAAATCTAAAAGCATTTTTGCTGGCGAGATACATTGGGGTGGTGTTAGTGTCATAGGACAGTAGTTAAAATGACAAGCTCAAAGCCTCAGCCAGGAGTGCGAGAGTATTTGGTTGAAAAATGGGCAGACAGCAGGGAGAAAGCACTAAAAAAAAAAAGTTGGCAACCAGATAGCCCAGACCACAAGCAGACTGAGTGGTTTCAAAAAGGAACAAAGGACTTGTGCCAAAAGGGCATTGGCTGAGTGTAAGCATGCAGAACACTTTCTTGATGTAAAATCAAGGGGAGCAGAAAAGGACGAAATAGATTGGGGTTATTTAGAGTGGAAAGCCAGAGAATGGCAGGTAGAATAATATTTGGTTTCTAAAATCCAGATCTAAATCAACATTTTATTTTCAAGAGTTTGCATACTGATGATTGTTTAATTTGTATTGAACAGGAAGATAGCGTTTTCTTGAATGGAGAACACTTGGTTTAATGAAGCACCAAAGTTACTAGTATTAACTGGTTTTATTTGCACATATACGAGATGTTTTGTTTATGTTGGTCACAATTAATTTTTTACTGAGCTTCTAACAGGAGAGGTGATGATAACTAGATTAATGTGGCAACTGAGACATTAATAAATCATGTATAAAGCAATAATAATAAGTCAGGGACTCAACCTGAAACAAAATAAGGGATCTAGACGAGAACATTAAAAATATTTTTGTGACAGATACTAGTGTGTGTGTGTGTGTGTGTTGTAAAGGACAGTTGTATTGTGTTTGTGTTGTATTGTGTTTGTGGCTGCCCATGCTAGCAAGCTGTATGTTTGTGAAGATTATACCATACACGTAAGACTATAGTCATATTTTAAGTAGCAACAGTTGAGCATAATGTGGAGTCTCTGAACCGGGTGTTACATATGTATCTAATATATGTTTGTCTGTTGGCTATTACATGTTGACCTATTTGTGAGTTAGGACAACCTGTTAATAGGAAAAACCTGTTACACAAACTGACACGAAGTGGGGCAGATGAGGGTATTGGCCTAAAACCCTAGTTAAAGTCCATGAGCGCACCAACAATGTGTAAAGTCGAGGTGCAAAGGAAAACAGACCATTAATAAAATCCACCAAGTAGAGTAACTTGTCATATTGGAAAATTATATTGGTAAGAAGTCAGTTTAGAATGATAATTTTATTACTGAATTGCTTGGGTTAGATTGGTTTTGTTTAAGCAAAAGATAAAGCAACATGCCTTCAGAAAAGGCAGATGTTTAACACTATGTGACCTTTACATAGGTATGAGTGGGAACAGGTAAACTGTGTTCACGTAATAGCCGAGTGCAGCTCAGACTGTGAAAAGGGACAGAATCTGTCACAGTTTGAGAATGGAAAGCTTTAGTTCAGGAGTTGATATAAGAGAGTGGATTAAAATAAAATATGGATCGCAACGGCGATGCAATAGGACTGGAAGCTAGAAGTTTAGCTCAAAGCAGCAGTGCAAGATAAGATTCTGGGCGTGTTGCCAGAGAGCAGGCAATATGCAGATAAGGTGTCTGGGCAGTTGTCCAGCAGCAGAGAAGTGTTAATAGTAGATGTTGAAGGCACAGCTCACAGCTGCAAAATCACATCAAGTTTTAGAATGAATACGATTTTAAGCAATGCTTTAATTGTGGCTGTATTTATACTTAAAGATGATTTGTTGGAAGGTGGCAGTGGCTACAGGAAAGTCTGAAACGGCAGAGGAACCGCAAGGAGATTATAATGCATATGTAAGAATGTTGCACGGCCGCAGGCACAGATAGGGGAGTGACGTGCGGTGGTCTTGGTCGGAGCAAAGGGGGGAGGTAAGAGGCCACCCATGTAAAATGTTAGTTGATACTGGGGCTGGAATCTGCCAATCCCGGTAACAAAAGAGTTTGTAGTAATCGAAGGAGTCAATGGAGGTACGTAAATAGCATTTAGAACTGAACCCGTGGAATTTGTAATTGGCTCACAATCCGCTTTAGTCGAAATGTATCATGTTAAAACGCATGAGCAAAACATTTTAGAGTTAGATGTAATGTACGTCTCATCCTTCCCTCTCACACTCCTGGGCTTGACTGATCAGTACCCCGAAGTGTGGGCTCTGCACAGCAATGGCTGCGGTAAGGCAGTGGGCGTGCTTATCACAATTGAAGGAGACGCCCATCTTCCACAACGGCAGTACCCTGTCAAGCCTGAAGCAGTGACAGCAGTAAAGGGCATTATTACTGATTCACTAATGCAAGGGATTGTAGTCGAGTGTAACTTCCCCACCAACAGCCTAATTTGGCCAGTCCCTAAGGGAGAGGGCAAGTGGAGGCTTACAATTGACTACCAATGCTTGAACCAAGCCCTGCCCAAGATGGATAGAGATAGTAGCTAACCCCCACACTATATTGACTGAATTACCAGCTGAGGCCAGCTGGTTCTCAGTCCTTGATATAAGCAACTGATTCTGGGGTTCTCCAATGGCAGCTGGCCTTGATTTATACAGCGCATTGACTACCTGGTGCCTCCAGGAAGTCAAAGCCTCATTTTGACAGATATACAAATAAAAGTACCACCAGGGTGCTATGCCAGGTTTGCCCCTTGTTCCGGCTTAGCAGTTAAGCATGGCATATGCATAGGGGCCGGCGTAGTGGATGCCGACTATACCGGAAATGTAGGTTTCCTGGTCCAAAATACTGGGGCCGAGCCCTTTGAAATAAGAGCCGGCGATCAGGTAGCTCAGCTTGTATGTGAACGCATTTGCTACCCACAGGTCAAGGAGGTCTCAGGCCTCCCATCGATGGACAGAGGAGCGAGAGGATATGGATTCTCTGGAACGAAGGCATAACCATGAAATGTTTTGTGTCGAATGTATAACCATAAAGTGTTTTGTCTTGACTCATTAGATCAATCCCCGGGGACAACGCATGCAACCAGGAGGAAAAACAGGTCGTGCCTCCATACCTAGGGGCAGAACAACCTTATCCCCTTGACCAATACTGCAATTACGTCTTTATACTCCACAATGACACCTCCCCTGTCCCCAGACCTTCACCACTTCACCACATGGGCTCATAGAGGCGGGGGAACCATTAGGGTTCATTGAGGAGGTGGTCTGGCACTGAGTCACTGTGCATTGTGATTACTCATTAGAATTGTTACAGACCCATTGTTCTGATTTCTTATCTCTGACTAAGATATTCACAGACCAAATGAAAGATGCACTCACCTGATACGTAAAACAGTGTACTTACCAGTCCACTGATATCCCTAAATGGTGCAAGCGAGATACTCTATCTGAAGCGGCAGGTTGGTTTGGGGCAGCTCATGAATAATGTGAATGCTGAGTTTCAGAAACAGCAGAATGATGGGACAAACTGGTATAATGCTCAAAGCTTTATCAATACAGCTACAGGGGTACATTATAATGCTGTTGCTATTAAATTAGTGGTGAAAGCTTTTAAATTACGGCCGTAATGACAGATGTAAATGTTACACAACATGAAGAGAGATGTTATAGAAAGGGGACCCTCATGGTGTCACACGTTAATCATGATATAATGGATCTATTAAATAATAGGCTCCCTATCTCACACAGATACAGAATAAAAGGAGGCCTCGGAATTGAATGGGCGGCTGACATATGGGACGCTGTACTCACCCGCCCAAATCGAGACTCCAGACATACATTAACAAATTATGATCCCTTCGGGGACACCAATGCAATGCCAGGCGTTGCGTCGGGTACAAGTGTTGGGGATGCCAGAGGGAAACCATGTCTATACTCTCAATAATGTAGGTTGGGTGGGTAATGGTAGTATGTTTAATACGGAGTGTTGTATTGAAGTAAAAGGAATTGTTGTATGTACTTGTAATGCTCGCATGAACGCACCTAATCTATCACTGACGGCGGTAGTACGCCCATTACGGGGGTTTGAGCAAATTGTGCAGCTAAACCAAACCCACTGGTGTGTGACATCCGATCGGCATCACCTATCAATGGGTACCTGGCACTGTGCTACTAACATTAGTTATTGCTCATATGTAAATTATACTGTGACTTTAGACAGCCGTGTTATACATCCCTTACCCCCTCAGCTGATTAAGTATCAGGACCAGCAAGCTAGTGCATTTTTGCACACAATAGACCATAAACCCTTATATCAAATAATTAAGAAAATAACAGAGGCTCTAACTGAAATTCAACATGAAGCAATGTTAGCTGAGGTACATGCTAATATGGCTACCGATTTGGCTAAAATAAGTCTGTCCCGGACATCTGGTAAAGATTGGGAGTTTGGTAAAGGTGGACCTGACTGGTTTGGGTGGTGGAACATCTTGGGTAGGATTGCATCCTTAGGCTCATTTGTGTGCCTGATTATTGTCCTATTCTGGAGAATGCAGAGGAACATGCGCACCAACAAGAGCGCAGACATCTACAAAATCAACCCCTGAGACCTGCACCCATCTACCAAAATGCTTTGAGCATTTAAGACATTAGGTCCCTGACAAGTGCTAGTAACCTCTGGCGGGGACCCGAAGATCAAGTTCTATGGTATATCTGACCTATGGTCATGGACCATAAGGGGGGACTGAAGGAACCGAACAGGATAGCAGTATCAACCAACGATCATTTGGGTGCGGTTTTACAATGTTTAGTAAGGAATTTGTGAAAGGAGGGGGGAAGAGCAGAATGTTTCAGTACACCATTAGGTTGGGTCAGATGTCCAGGGGCAGTGGGGAGATGGTAGAAGAAGGGCAATGCCTGCTTGCTTGCTAGATTGTAAATTCCAGGCTGAAGTGAACATAACAACTGCAACGGAGGGGGCAATCATGCCCCACAGCTATCCTCTATTGGTTGAGTATATGACTTTAGGGGGTAAGGATGGATGAATTGTGTGCTGTGTGCCAAATCCTGATAGGAGCAGGGAATTTTATGTAGGAACTATATAACCCATGTATGTGCTTTACCCTGGCAGAATACACTAATTACTGATGATGTGACTGTTATTCTCCGGAGCGCTCTGTATTTTGATGACCACTGCAATAAACCTTTGATGCAACAATCGATGTGATTGATTGTCTCTGAACATCTATGCACTTTATTTTGCGACCCTACAAGGCCGTCCTCAAAAACTGAGTATCCGGGCGAGAAGGGCTGTATTCAGGGAGGCCACTAAGAGGCCTATGGCAACTCTAAAGGAGTGACAATCTTCCACGGCTGAGCTGGGAGACACTGTGCATATGGCAACAATAGCCTGAGTGCTTCACAAAACTTGCCTTTGTGGGAGAGTGGCAAAAAGAAAGCCATTATTGAAAAAAACTGACATAAAATCTTGGCTAGAGTTTGCCAGAAGGCATGTGGGAGACTCTGAGACCAAGTGGAAGAAGATTCTATGGTTTGATGAGACCAAAATAAAGCTTTTTGGCCTCAACGCTAAGCGCTATGTTTGGCACAAGCCTAACAATGCACATCATCCTGAGAACACCATCCCTACTGTGAAGCATGGTGGTGGTAGCATCATGCTATGGCTTTGCTTCTTTGCATCAGGGCCTGGAAAGCTCATGAAGAGAGAGGGCAAAATGGATGCAGCAAAGTACAGAGAATTCCTGGAGGAAAGCCTGCTGAAGTCTACAAGAGACCTGGGACTTGGGAGAAGATTCATCTTCCAGCAGAACCCCAAACATACAGCCAAAGCCACACGGGAGTGGCTTAAAAACAAAAAGGTAAATGTCCTGGAGTGGCCCAGTCAAACCCCAAACCTCAAACCTATTGAGAATATGTGGAAAGAATTGAAAATTGCTGTTCACCAGAGGTCCCCAACCAACATAATGGAGCTTGAGCAATTTTGCAAAGAAGAATGGGCAAAAATTGCAGTGACAAGATATGAAAAGCTGGTAGAGACTGACCCAAATGGACTCATGGCTGTAATTGTTGCCAAAGGTGCCTCTACCAAGTATTGACTCAAGGGGGTGAATACTTATGCAATCAATTATTTTCTGTTTTGTATTTGTAATTAATTTAGCGCAATTTGTAGATTTTATTTTTCACTTTGACATTATGGAGTTTTTTGTGTTGATCAGTAGCAAAAACTCCTAATTGATTCAATGTTGTAACACAATAAAATGTGGAAAAGTCTAAGGGGGTGAATACTTTTGAAAGCCACTGTATTAATGCTAAAAATGCAGACATTTAAAAGTTGCACTAAAACCCACTAAGATAAGAAAGCCATTTTATAAAAGTATGTTTTCAGTCTTGACTTAAAAACTGTAACAGTCTCAGCTCCCCTTACGAAAGAAGGGAGGGCATTCCATAATTTAGGGGCTCTGCATGAAAAAACCCTGCCTCCTCCTGCGTTACTTTTGTTGACCCGAGGAATAACCAATAGCCCAGCATCCTGTGATCTAAGAGTGCGATTTGGATGATACAGGGTCAGTAACTCCTGCAAATAACTAGGTGCTAGTTATTTGCTAGTTCAGGGCTTTATAGGTTAACAGCAAAATCTTAAAAATCTATTCTATACCCACAGGGAGCCAGTGTATGGAGGCTAAACAGGGGTAATATGGTAACTTTTCCTAGTTTTAGTCAGTCTAGTGGCGGTATTCTGAATGAGATGTGAAGCGAGACACCACAACGTTTGGGTTACCAGAGTGAAGTACATTACAGTAATCAATTCTAGATAAAACAAAGGCATGCATTAGTTTCTCGGCATCAGATACACAAATAATTGGTCAAGTTTGGCTATATTTCTCAAATGGTAAAAATATATTTTTGTAACGTCCCTAATAGAAGTCTCAAATATAATCAGGATCAAAGATGACCCCACATTGTCTATTTCTAGTTTAAGATTTAATGAGAGATTACTATGGTGGAGCTCATGTAATCTCACATTTGTAGTTGGTTCAGAGAGCCCACGAGCACACCCTCTGCACAATGAGCGCAGTGCAGAGCAGATTCAAAACAGCCAGACAATGACTTTCAGGTGCAAGGGTGTTTATTGATGTGATTAGCAATGTCCAGAGCCTTATGGCAAACACCTGTAAATAATAAATGTAATACAGTTTTGTAAATCCCAAGGGTTTGACCCGAAACCTAAAGTCCAGTCTTTCTTTCACCCACACAAAAAACAAAACACAGACACAGTTCCTACAGTGAGTGAATTAAGAGCTCCTGGTGAAAAGGGAAGTGCTGGTGTCTGGGTTTGATGTTGGCCTGCAGCTGCAGCCCCAATCATGTTAGTAATCTTTATCGAAAACAGAGACAATTTAACAAGACAACTGACAAACACAATACTCACGTTTCTTAAATACCAGGTCTCCTTTTAGATTGTTCTTAACCATTACAAAGGAACAGATTGCTACTTTACGACCCCTATTTATACCCTCCCTCACGACCCTTTGGTTAACAAGCGCATCCACTTCTCCAATCCATGGATGCCATGCCGTTTCCCGGCCGGGTCATTGAGTTCAGGTACTGTAGCTCTGCCCCTTTTCTAGCTGAGAGACTTCCACCTACCCATGGGAATAAATTGTCATGCCTTTTAGTCCAGGGTACTCTGTTCCCTTTACATAGCGCCCTCACAAGTCGGGAAGGAGATCTACCACTAAGCATCATTCGATCTCTGTCACAGGTCCAAATTGTGTTTCTTGAGCATAAGCTTTACCACAGCTACATTAAGTGATGAGGGAACTATTAGCATCGTATCCCGGGTGCTTTGCAAGCAGTTTTTTACTTTTCAAAAAAGTCAGTTTTATTAAATATCCTAAATATTTAAAACTAAGCTAAGAAAAAAATAGTTCCATATAACTTTAAAAAAATTAAAAACGTTACGTCATTTTTTTCCCTACCCGTATTCCTGAAGAGACCCGCCCCAATGAAGCTGGGGGAGAAATTAGGGTGTGATTTCAACTGAGAGACTCTTGTGATTGGATAAAAACTGAGAGGCTATAGCAGCTGTGATTGGGCACAGAGTTTTGAAGCAGGAAGGCGAGAGAGTAGACAATATTTAACAGAGAGGATATTACCTCCTCTCGTTCTAAACATTTTGTTGTTAACTCGAAAGAATTTCTTGCAAAGCAGCCAAAATTTCATTCTAATTGTAGGAAATTGTACACCAATAAGAAAACAGTTCAAAAACAGTACAGAAATTGCCTTGGAAAATAATAAGCTGTCTGTTTCACATGGAAAGGGCCAAAGAAACAGAAGATACAGGTGTTTCAAAAACAGTACAGAAATTGCCTTGGAAAATAATAAGCTGTCTGTTTCACATGGAAAGGGCCAGAGATAAAGCCTTAATGAGAAAAAAACCCAGGGAAAGCAACTTACATCAGCATGCTAATACCATGGAGATGATGTCATGTTAAATAAGATTTGGAGGAGTGGTAAGAGCTCTGGACTCTGGACTGGAGGGTCGTGGGTTCAATCCAAGATGGAGACACCACAAGGTACTTTACTGAGATTGCTCCTGTAAAAACCCAACCATATTAATGGGTAATTATATGTAAAAATAATGTGATATCTTGTAACAATTATAAGTTACCATGGATGAGGGTGTTGCTAAGAAATAAATAATAATAATGGCTGACATTAAGAGCAGCAAATGGCCTGACTATACCTATACTGTACTATATTCTGGCTTGAGGGGTGATTAAAGTACAAGACAAATGCTTATCCACTTGCTCTGCGTTACTGGGGATGAATGTGATCACCGCCTGGTAGAATGAGTGGTTTTGAAATCCAAGGACTAATTCTGTCTTGTTTTGTTCACAGAATAAGAACTTAAGAAAGTTTACAAACAACAGGAGGCCATTCAGCCCATCTTGCTCGTTTGTTTGTTAGTAGCTTATTAATCCCAGAATATCATCAAGCAGCTTCTGAAGGATCACAGGGTGTCAGCTTCAACAACATTACTGGGGAGTTGGTCCCAGACCTTCACAATTCTCTCTGAAAAACGTGCCTCTTATTTTCTGTTCTGAATGCCCCTTTGTCTAATCTCCATTTATGACCCCTGGTCCTTGTTTCTTTTTTCAGGTTGAAAAAGTCCCTTGGGTCAACAGTTTCAATACCTTTTATGATTTTTAATGTTTGAATCAGATCATCGCTTAGTCTTAAATTATTTTAGCCTGTCTGCATATGACATGCCTTTTAAACCTGGAATAATTCTGGTTGCTCTTTTGCACTCTTTCTAGAGCAGTAATAGCTTTTTTGTAGCGAGGTGACCAGAACTGAACACAATATTTAAGATGAGGTCTTACTAATTTGTACAGTATTAACATTACTTCCCTTGATTTAAATTCAACACTTTTCACAATATATCCGAGCATCTTGTTGGTTTTTCTTATACCTTCCCCATATGAAGACATTTTTAACAAACAGGGGCTTCTAACAAACAGTATATCCATAAATCTTTTATTATTATTATTATTATTATTATTATTATTATTATTATTATTATTATATTATTATTATTATTATTAATATTACTAATAAAAATAATCATGTATTTATATATTAATGTATCGGGACCCAGAGACAAAGCAAGTCCGTTTCAAGTTCTAGCCTGTAGCAATCAAACAAACAATATCAACTTCCTTCTATGTGTTTCATTGTCACTTATTTTTAATAATGATTTAGGCAACTTGAGACAACTTTAACAAAACAACATGTGTTTATTAAGCACTTGGCTTCATTTGCAGGTTTGCTAACATGCTTCTATCAGTTCTTTTTCGTTCTTGCTAAACACTTTACTTCTGGTGTTACGTCTCTCTGTCCATCTACAGCTGTGACCCAATACAGAAACATCTCAAACTATATCTGTATTGCCACACTATGTCCCTCATTCCTGCTCTTATATTCCAGTCAAAAAATCTACAGCTCCATGTACTGTGTGTATTATAAATGAAACAACACTAACACCCCTTTTAACATTAGGATCTTTTTTTCCATTACAGAATATAATGTGTAGCCTATTTCTGTACCATTTCCAAAATAGTTTTACAAATTAGG
The DNA here is from genome assembly GCF_017654505.1 of Polyodon spathula. Classification (NCBI taxonomy): domain Eukaryota; kingdom Metazoa; phylum Chordata; class Actinopteri; order Acipenseriformes; family Polyodontidae; genus Polyodon; species Polyodon spathula. The sequence continues at coordinate 702,793 of NC_054560.1, forward strand.
ATATAGTATATCCCTAAAATGTAAAACCAATTTTAAGTTGTTACATTTCATTGCCACAACTCTGTCTGGACAAGGTTTTGATTAAATAAATGAGTGGATTCTGGGAGATGCTGTCTCACTTATATATACGTATACATGCATACCTACCTACCTCACTCAAAAGCTCAGGAGCTCAACACATTGAAGTCAATACCTGTTAAGGGGAAATGTATCCTTATGTGTTATGCTTAAACTTAATACTTCAGGTATTTTCTGCAACCAGCCCCTGGAGAAGAGCCTGGAGGCGACCGGGGAAGAGCCTGGAGGCGACCGGAGAAGAGCCTGGAGGCAACCGGGGAAGAGCCTGGAGTAGACCAGAGAAGCACAGAGGCACCTGGGGAAGAGCCTGGAGGTGACCGGGGAAGAGCCTGGAGGTGACCGGGGAAGAGCCTGGAGGCGCCTGGGGAAGAGCCTAGAGTTTTAATGGTACTTTAATTTTAACACTTTAATATCTGTCTGTCTATTTGTCATCTATGTTTTTCTGCTTCATAAAAGAAAATATCAGTCCTAGTACACATCCTCTGAATTGTCAATGTCAGCAGCAATACAGTAAGGACAACAGCCAGGGCTGGCACAAGGATATTTGCCGCCCTAGGCAAACAAAATGTTGCCGCCCTCCCTTTTCACTTTGTTTTTTTAATTATATATATTGACAGCATCTCCTGTTTCAATTAAATCCAGCACCCCAAGGCATTCTAAATAAAAGCAATGGTCTTTATTTAAACATATTTAAAACCACAGCAAACATAATAATGGCTTATGCGTTTCAACCTGTAGGTCTTCCTCAGGGCACAATAGAGATTCTGAACAAGGAACGAGCCACCATCCTCTAAATAGCATGAATAACAGCCATTCCCTTTCAATTCGAAAATAACCATTAACGTATGGGACATTGCCGCCAGGCAGTAGGGATTGGCTGAGCTTATAGCAAAGCTGCCGACAGGCCTCTGTGCGAGCTGCCATGTAAGCCCGCCCCCCCTGGGAGCTTACTATGCGCAGTGCGCAGAGACTCTCTTCCTTTTTTGTCTTCAGCATCGGTAGCGGTAGGTACTAGAGCTCGTACTGATTGTACTCACAATGCTTAGGCTTGAGAAGCTGGTTTTGGCCCCTTCTCCGAGTTTATTTCAGTAAGTTTATTATTGGTTATTGGATTATATAATTGTGTTATATATTTTATATATTACTTTATATATATCCTTCACGCTTTGCTTCGGCATCGTGTTTTTGTTTAACCTTGTGGTCTCTGTCTTCTCCTATTATTTATAATATTATTATAAATATTATTACTGTTGTGTGTTTTTGGGTTGTATATATTTCTATTTCAGATTTATATATATATTTTGACGCACGTCGTTGGCTTTGCCATGCATATATTGCAGTCGGTCTCGCCTGGCTAGACCGTGTGTGTGTGTGTGTGTGTGTGGAGTCTGCAGCACTCTAGAATCTTCCACTGCTGTGTGTTCCCCACCGCGTGGTAACTGTACGGCTTGCCCTACAGTCCCTTCTACAGTACACCAAGCACTCACTGCCGCGTTCCAGAATTAAAAAAAAAAAAAAAAAAACTTTTCACCAAAAAGAAGATGACCACCAAGCACATACTCCCATTAGCATCTAGATAAGTATTAACACCAAATAAGACACTGTACCAGCACCAGCGTCTCCGCTCTACTGGTCAGCTGACGCTTATGCGTCTTGTGCTAGCGTCTCGACGCTTGGTACTCGCTCTGCGAGGTGTCAGCGCTTCGGCGCTCGGTGTAGTGCTTCCGTGCTTGGTGCAGCGTTTCCGCGTTTGGGACTCGGTGCTCGACGTCGACGCTATACGCTCGACGTTCGGCGCTTCGACGCCACGTGCTCGACGCTTGGCGCCTTGACGCCATGCGCTCAACGCTCGGCTCTTCGACACCACGTGCTCAACGCTCGGCGCTTCAACGCCACGGTGCTCCGCGCCTCGGCACTTCGACACTCGCCGCTCGCCGCTTCGACGCCACGTGCTCGACGCTCGGCGCTGCGACGCTCGACGCTGCGATGCTCGACGCTGCGACGTTCGACACTCTGAGCTTCGCCGCCACACGACGCCTTGACGCTATATGCTTGATGCATCGGCCCTCTGCCGCTTGCTGTTCGACGTTCTCGACTCGACGCTTGCCATTCGGTCAATGTTTACGGTGCAGTGCTCGCACAAGATGTCAGGCTTTCACCGGTGCACGTCCTGCCAGGCTAAGCGGCTTGCCAGTGACCCTCATGAGGAGTGCGTGGCATGTCTCGGGCCAGAGCACACCGTATCTGTGCTGGCAGATAGGGCTTTTTGCAGTCTCTGTGCTGTCTTTCAGACATGCACCCTTCGACAAAGGGCCAAGAAATCAGTGGGTGGGCACTCCCCTTCACCAGGATCTTCCCACACTGTCTCACCATGCCGTCGTCCACTGTGACGCCGCCAGTGAGACTGCAGCTCTCCACGAGCCCGGCATCCCAGATCTCAGCTGGTCAGAGGTCCCCCACCAGACGTGCTCGGGCTAGTAACCCCTCCCCTTCTAGGGCACGCCCTCGTCTGGAGTCTAGGTCGCCTCGTTGTAGGGGACGCTCTTGTTCCCCTCGTCGAGACAGGCGGCGCTCGGACAAGTCTGAGGTGGCAGAATTAACCTCCAAGATGACTCAGTTCATGGAGGTCATGATGGGACAGCAGTCCCTGTTTATGTCTCTGGCTACTGCAGTGCCTCGAGCCCCAGAGCAGCCCACTGGGCCCATCTCCTGCCAACCAGTGGCCCCCCCCACAACCTCTTTCGGACATTTCCCTTCTGATACAGCCGCAGCAGGACTGGGATATAGATGCCATCTCCAGAGATGCTTCTGACATCCTGGAAGGGGACAGTGTAGAGGCTGAGGTAGCCTCCCACTACTTGGACCAGGACGCTGAGCCTGAGCCGATGGACACTGACGACCCTGTCTGTGGTTGACAGAGCAACCTGCCACTTGGGTATTGATTGGCCCCAGACAGAGCTTCCACGCGATCTCTGTTTGAGTCGCCTTCGGCCCAGTCCCGTCAGTCCAGGATGCTCCCAGCATTCCCGGACTTTGTTAAAGAGGTGCAGTCTACTTTGGGGGCTACGGCCTCTGCTCCTGCGACATCTCGCAAGGCTTCGGTCTTTACTATGCAGGGGGCCAGCAAGGCTGGCCTAGCGTCCTTTCCACTGGTGGACACTGCGTTCGCCGCGTTGGTGAAAACGGCGACACTGTCTGGGCTTACTAAGGACCCAGCATGTCCTAATAAACAATGCAGAACCACAGAGATACACCTAAAGAAAGGGCATTCTGCGGCCACGGAGGCAGTCAGACTACTGACAGTCTACCAGGCGGCACTAATTAGAGATCTTCCGGAGTGCCCTTCTGCGGCCCTCAAAAGTGAGCTAGACACGGTCAGCCAGCTGCTGGTAAGGTTAGCCCAGCTCAACGCGCGGGCTCAGGGCAGGAGCATTGCTTCACTGGTGGTGGCTAGAAGACAGCTCTGGCTCTTGCAGGCGAGAGTGCAGGAGCCTGACTAGGCCCCCTTGCTGGACGCTCCAATCACTCCCGGACACACGTTTGGTCTGGCATTAGAGGAGATGCTACAACGCTCCGTCAAAGCAAGAGAGGCGTCGCAGCAAATGGCAAAGATGTGACCAAGCAAACGGTACCAGCCGAAGCGGCCCCAGGGACAGCCCTGGCGCAAGGCACCGCCACAACAGCAGGCGCGACCACGGGGTGGTAAGGACCCCCCTTCCCCCCGCAGGTCTATCAGTGCAGCTTGGGGTTACACAACCGCGGCACGTAATATTGCGCCCTAGTGGAGGTGGCAGGTCACGTCCTCGTAGCTCCGCCCAGGCCCCTCGTGAGCATGAGCAGCCAAAGCAGCCCTGAGACACCCAGGCAGCTATTAGCCCACCCCTACACTGTTTCACAGCTCCAGTTCTGGCAACAGTGCGCCAACGACATCTGGGTGCACAAGACCATCTCCACCGGGTACACCCTTCAGTTCCAGTTAAAGCCTCCGCCCTTCAGGGGGGTGGTTGTAACTGCAGTAAAGGACTCAGTTCAGTCCTCAGCTCCTCAGAGATATAGGCACTGCTCAGGAAGTGTGCCATTCAACAAGTAGACCCTGCTCTGATCGACCAGGGGTTCTATTCCAAATACTTCCTAGCGCCCAAAAAGGACGACGGGTTCCGCCCTATTTTAGATCTGAGAGTACTGAACAAATACCTGCGGGGGTTATTTTCAGGATGCTTACGCACAGGCACATCATCCAGTCAGTCCGGCACGGCGACTGGTTTACCACCATGGACCTGACAGATGCGTACTTTCACATTCCCATCTGCCCGGGTCACAGGAAGTATCTGCGTTTCGCATTCCAGAGAAGGGTGTACAAGTTTTGTGTCCTCCCATTTGGTCTGTCTCTAGCTCCTCGAACCTTTTCAAAATGTATGGACACCATTGTAGCCCCTTTGCGGGATCAAGGTGTCTGACTGCTGAAGTATCTGGATGACTGGCTCGTCTGCGCGCAGTCAAAGGAGCAGCTGGCACAGCACACAGTGATGGTTACAAACCGTCTTCAGCGGCTGGGTCTGAAGGTCAATTCAGAGAAGAGCCGCCTCGTGCCAAGCCAACAGATCGAGTTCGTGGGGTTGCATCTGGAATCCATGGAAGTGACTCTGTCAACACAAAGAGTTGCCTAGCTGGAACGGTGTCTCACCCTGTTCAGGTTGAGAGAAACATAAGAACATAAGAAAGTTTACAAACGAGAGGAGGCCATTCGGCCCATCTTGCTCGTTTGGTTGTTAGTAGCTTATTGATCCCAGAATCTCATCAAGCAGCTTCTTGAAGGACCCCACGGTGTATCGGCTTCAACAACATTACTGGGGAGTTGATTCCAGACCCTCACAATTCTCTGTGTAAAAAAGTGCCTCCTATTTTCTGTTCTGAATGCCCCTTTGTCTAATCTCCATTTGTGACCCCTGGTCCTTGTTCCTTTTTTAGGCTGAAAAAGTCCCTTGGGTCGACACTGTCAATACCTTTTAGAATTTTGAATGCTTGAATTAGGTCACCGCATAGTCTTCTTTGTTCAAGACTGAACAGATTCAATTCTTTTAGCCTGTCTGCATATGACATGCCTTTTAAGCCTGGAATAATTCTGGTCGCTCTTCTTTGCACTCTTTCTAGAGCAGCAATATCTTTTTTATAGCGAGGTGACCAGAACTGCACACAATATTCAAGATGAGGTCTTACTAGTGCATTGTACAGTTTTAACATTACTTCCCTTGATTTAAGTTCAACACTTTTCACAATGTATCCGAGCATCTTGTTAGCCTTTTTTATAGCTTCCCCACATTGTCTAGATGAAGACATTTCTGAGTCAACAAAAACTCCTAGGTCTTTTTCAAAGATTCCTTCTCCAATTTCAGTATCTCCCATATGATATTTATAATGTACATTTTTATTTCCTACGTGCAGTACCTTACACTTTTCTCTATTAAATGTCATTTGCCATGTGCCTGCAATCAGCATGGAGCTATATCAGCGCATGTTGGGGCTGATGGCTGCTGCCTCACAAGCCCTTCCCTTGGGCTTATTACACCAGAGATCTCTACAGGCCTGGTTCAATGCCTTCGCGTTACATCCGCGGAGAGACAAACACCGCAGGTTGACGGTATCCCGAACCTGCTGGGAAGCACTACGCTGGTGGAAAGTTCCGGCAAACATCCGCCAGGGCGTTCACCTGGGTCCCATCTTCCGGAGGGAAGTGGTTACGACCGACGCTTCCAACCGAGATTGGGGAGCAGTCTTGAACGGTTCAGGGACCTGCGGAGTGTGGTCAGGACCCTGGAGGTCAGCCCACATCAATGCTCTGGAACTTCATGCCAGTGCTTCTAGACAAGAACGTGTTGGTGCAGTCGGACAACACCACGGTTGTGGCGTACATCAACCGCCAGGGCGGCCTGCGGTCCCCCCGCCTTCACCGAATGGTAGCACGGCTGTTGCTATGGGCACAGCTGCGCTTGACCTGCATGCGGTTCACCTAACGGGCAGAGTCAATTACGCAGCGGACCTCCTATCCAGAGGAGGCCCTCTTGCAGGAGAATGGCGTCTCCACCCTAAGGTGGTAGAGCGTATCTGGGAATGGTTCGGCAGAGCGCAGGTAGATCTCTTCGCTTCGCGAGAGACCACGCACTGCCCCCTATGGTTCTCGGTGAGGGATCCCGACAGCCCCCTAGGAGTTGACGCACTGGCTCACGTTTGGCCACCAGTCCTCCTATATGCTTTTCCACCAACTCCGATGCTCCCCGCCTTCTAGAAGGTCAGGGTACAACGAGCGACAGTGATTCTGATCGCTCCTTGGTGGCCTCAGAAAGTATGGTTCCCGAGCGTGGTGCAGTTACTGCATGGTCAACCGCGGGAGCTTCCCCTGCGAGCAGACCTGTTGTCCCAGGCTGAAGGTCGGCTTTGACACCTGAGCCCCAAGCTCATGCAGCTATGGGCTTGGCCCCTGAGCGGGAGCGCCTGTCAGCCTTAGGGCTTTCGACAGCAGTGATCTCGACCATTCAGAGCGCCCTCTACCAGGTCGCAGTACACGTACAAATGGCAGTTGCTCCAAGATTGGTGTCTGGCTGGGGGCCATGACCCAATATCTTGTCCTATGGCAGTAATATTACAGTTTCTGCAGAAACTGTTAGATGAAGGGAAATCTCCCTCTACACTTAAAGTGTATTTAGCTGTCATATCAGCCTGCCATGTACGCATTGAAGGACTATCACCGGGTTGCCATTTTTTGGCATCTCAGTTCCTTAAAGGCGCAAGACGCTTGCGACCTCCAAGAGTGACCAACTTACCGTCATGGAGCCTTGATGTGGTGCTAGAAGCCCTTACCAAGGCACCGTTTGAGCCTCTCTACTCAGTGGATATGAAGTTCATGTCTATGAAAACCGCGTTTTTGCTGTTGGTAGTGTCGGCAAAACGCGTCAATGAATTACATGCACTGTCAGTGCACACTGAATGTATTCTAAGGTCTCCATGCGTACAAATCCAGCCTTTCTGGTTATATCCCTGTTCCATATGAACCAGCTGGTCGAGTTGATGGCATTCTATCCTCCTCCCTTTTCCTCTCCACAGGAACAACGGTTACACATGCTCTGCCCTGTGCAGGCATTGAGGTGTTATATTGACCGTACAAAGACTGTGAGGCAAACAGAACAACAGTTCATATGCCATGGTTCTAAGACGTTGGGTCAGCCGTTGTCAAAACAACGCCTTTCCCACTGGATAGTGGATGCTATTAAATTAGCCTATGAGTCTGCAGGCCTTCCACCGCCAGGGCAGTTGAAGGCGAATTCCACTAGGGGTATGTCAACGTCCTGGGCCCTCTTTAGAGGGGTACCAGTGTCTGATATTTGCGCGGCAGCCAGTTGGGCTACACCGCATACCTTTATGAGGTTTTACAGATTAAATGTGCTGGAGTCCTCTGCTCCATTATTTGCAGCATCTGCACTACACTCTATGGCACCTCAGAATGCCAATGTAGTGTCTGATACCCCACCTTAGGACAGGTGTCATTGCGAGCATAGACATTGAGGCGCAGCTCCGCATACGCATAGATGTATTGCCTACAGTTGCGTTATGACGTAAGTCTGTCCTACTGCCGAGAATCCTCCCTCACGACGGCTTGGGTACACTGTTCCCATACGTTGATGGTTATTTTTGAATTGAAAGGGAACGATAGGTTGCGGATGCAACCCCGGTTCCCTGAAAGAGAAAATAACCATCAACGTATGGGACATTGCCGTCAGGCACTAGGGATTGGCTGAGCTTTATAGCAAAGCTGCCGATAGGCCTCTGTGCATGCTGCAGTGTAAGCCCGCCCCCCTGGGAGATTACTATACGCAGAGGGCAGAGGCTCTCTTCCTCCTTTGCTCTTCAGGCTGTGAAGGCTTCCAGAGCGACCTCGCGGGTTAATGGTTATTTTCTCTTTCAGGGAACCGGGGTTGCATCCGCAACCTATCGTTATAAGTTTCAGGTGGTCATTCACTCACACGTTAAAAATCAGCACTAACATTTGTCGGGGATAGCAATCAATTACCACAAAACATTTTACAACTATCATAGAATTCGGTTACTCTTACTGTTATAAACCCAGATCTGACCTGCCCTATCATTATAAGCAGGAACAATTGAAAAGCCAATTGTCACTACCCAGGATCCCTGGAAACATAAAGGCAAGGACTGGATTATGGTAGCTAACATGCCAGGCCGAAGTGTTTCGACAACCTTGTATTCATCTAAAAGAATCAAACAAAGTACTATATTCAAAAACTTAAGACCCAGTATTGTACTGAACTGGAACACAGACTTTGAAACCACAGACACACGCGATGAATTAGAAGTGTTGAGGACTGTAATTCCCTTGCCCTCTGAAGAACTCAGCTAAGTGAAACAACTGACCTGACTTTCTGAACAGATGGGGCTGTTTGAGCTTATTCAGCTACAGGAAGGGAAATATCATGAACCAACAGTTGACCACTGGATTAAGAGCAGGCAAAACGTAGCTGTATATCACGAGTACAAAGTACAGTGTGGCTGTGGTTACTGTGTCAAACAGAGTTCAGCTACTTTAATAGGACGAATGTGAATGAAAACAACAATGTCTAATCAAGCTGAATTAAAAAGCAAACAAGGGGATAACTATTATATCAAAACTATGGGGGACACAGACACTGATTGCTTACATTTTCAACCACCAGTGTAGAGCAGGTAAAATACCACACCTTACTTGCTCATATTGGCATTTCATTACACGACTTAACCCCTGGGTACCCCATACACATCCCCTAGAACCAGGATGGGTAATGGAACAAGCATTGCCATAGCATGCAGCTGAGCCCTATCCACTATTAGAGCTTGATGCGTTAAGAGAATGGACCAGCAATATTCCTTAGGGTAGGTGGAAGTCGGTCATTTAGGAAGGGTGCTGAGCTCATTGACCCGGACGGTAGAGGCGTGGCATCCGAGGATTGGAGGATCAGATGCGCTCGTTAACCTAGGGGTCATGGGCGAGGGTATAAACGGGGCATAGTGTAAGTCATCTGTTCCTTTTGTAAATGGTTAGAGATAACTTTGAAATGAGTAACAATTGCTGAGAACCGTGAGTGTTTGTTTTGTGTTTGTAAAGTGTCAGCTGTAACTGTTGTTTGTCTTTTTAGACTTTCAGTAACACGAGCTGGAGTACAAGCCAGCATTAAACATATATCAATTTTCACCCCAGCATTTAACAGAGTACTGTAATCGCCACTAGCACTTCATTTCACTCACTGTCTTGTGATTGTGTTGTGTGTTTAGTGTGGGTATTTGGAAAACCTGGATTTTTTGGTTACGCGTCAAACCCGGGGATTTCAGTTACAAGTGATACATGTCGCTGTATCACTCCAGCATGTACTATTTACAGGTGTTTGCCTTAGGGCTCTGGACATTGTTATTATTATCATTAAACATCCCTGCACCTGAAAGTAAGAACATAAGAACATAAGAAAGTTTACAAAAAAGAGGAGGCCATCCAGCCCATCTTGCTCGTTTGGTTGTTAGTAGCTTATTGATCCCAAAATCTCATCAAGCAGCTTCTTGAAGGATCCCAGGGTGTCAGCTTCAACAACATTACTGGGGAGTTGATTCCAGACCCTCACAATTCTCTGTGTAAAAAAGTGTCTCCTATTTTCTGTTCTGAATGCCCCTTTTTCTAAACTCCATTTGTGACCCCTGGTCCTTGTTTCTTTTTTCAGGCTGAAAAAGTCCCTTGGGTCGACACTGTCAATACCTTTTAGAATTTTGAATGCTTGAATTAGGTCGCCACGTAGTCTTCTTTGTTCAAGACTGAACAGATTCAATTCTTTTAGCCTGTCTGCATATGACATGCCTTTTAAGCCCGGAATAATTCTGGTCACTCTTCTTTGCACTCTTTCTAGAGCAGCAATATCTTTTTTATAGCAAGGTGACCAGAACTGCACACAATATTCAAGATGAGGTCTTACTAGTGCATTGTACAGTTTTAACATTAGTTCCCTTGATTTTTTTTTTTCACAATGTATCCGAGCATCTTGTTAGCCTTTTTTATAGCTTCCCCACATTGTCTAGATGAAGACATTTCTGAGTCAACAAAAACTCCTAGGTCTTTTTCATAGATTCCTTCTCCAATTTCAGTATCTCCCATATGATATTTATAATGTACATTTTTATTTCCTGCGTGCAGTACCTTACACTTTTCTCTATTAAATGTCATTTGCCATGTGTCTGCCCAGTTCTGAATCTTGTCTAGATCATTTTGAATGACCTTTGCTGCTGCAACAGTGTTTGCCACTCCTCCTACTTTTGTGTCGTCTGCAAATTTAACAAGTTTGCTTACTATACCAGAATCTAAATCATTAATGTAGATTAGGAATAGCAGAAGACCTAATACTGATCCCTGTGGTACACCACTGGTTACCACACTCCATTCTGAGGTTTCTCCTCTAATCAGTACTTTCTGTTTTCTACATGTTAACCACTCCCTAATCCATGTACATGTGTTTCCTTGAATCCCTACTGCGTTCAGTTTGAGAATTAATCTTTTGTGCGGGACTTTGTCAAAAGTTTTCTGGAAATCTAAATAAACCATGTCATATGCTTTGCAATTATCCATTATTGATGTTGCATCCTCAAAAAAATCAAGCAAGTTAGTTAGACACGATCTCCCTTTCCTAATACCATGTTGACTGTCTCCCAGGACCCTGTTACCATATAGGTAATTTTCCATTTTGGATCTTATTATAGTTTCCATAAGTTTGCATATAATAGAAGTCAGGCTTACTGGTCTGTAGTTACCTGGTTCAGTTTTGTTTCCCTTTTTGTGGATCGGTATTACGTTTGCAATTTTCCAGTCTGTCGGTACCACCCCTGTGTCAAGAGACCGCTGCATGATCTTGGTTAGCGGTTTGTAAATTACTTCTTTCATTTCTTTGAGTACTACTGGGAGGATCTCATCCGGCCCAGGGGATTTGTTTATTTTAAGAGCTCCTAGTCCCTTTAACACTTCTGCCTCAGTTATGCTAAAGTTATTTAAAACTGGGTAGGAACTGGATGACATGTGGGGCATGTTGTCAGTATCTTCCTTTGTAAAAACTTGTGAAAAGTAATCATTGAATATATTTGCTATTTTTTTTTCTTCATCTACGATTTTGCCATTTGTATCTCTTAAACATTTAATCTCCTCTTTGAATGTTCACTTGCTGTTGTAATATTGGAAAAACATTTTGGAATTGGTTTTAGCTCCCTTAGCATGTTCATTTCTATTTCTCTCTTGGCCTTTCTAACTTCCTTTTTGACTTGCGTTTGCAGTTCTGTGTACTCTTTCTGCATACTTTCTTTTTGGTCCTTTTTTAATGCTCTATAAAGTGCCTTTTTTCGCTGAATATTTTTTTTAATTGATCTATTAAACCATTTTGGCAATTTAGTTTTACATTTAGATTTGTCTACTTTAGGGATATAATTGTTTTGCGCCTCTAGTATTACATTTTTGAAGAACAACCATCCTTCTTCTGTGGGTGTTTTCTCTATTTTACTCCAATCTACTTCTGTTAGTCTCTGTAGTCTCTGTAGTAATTGTCTGTGTGTTTTGTACCTGCACGGCACTGCACTCACCTGTATCCACTCATCACTTTGTCACATGGCACAACTACTCTCAGCCCCCACAGCAGGATGCCATCTTCCACACACAGCTCGAACCACTTATTAAAATAAGGCTGTAATTCCGCTGATGGGCTCACACCGGGTCAGCCCTCTCTTACAAACCGACACACCTTTTGAGCAGAGGGTCTCGAGATGACCTGCATTTGAGCTGCTGACTGGTGACCGGAGCTGACTGGAGCTGTTTTAGTAAACGTACAAGCTCTCGGGGCACGGGGTGATCTGGTTTACCTGGCAAGGGCAACCTGCTGAGACAATCGGCATTGGCAATTGTGGGGCCTGCTTTATACACCAGGGTGTACTGGTATTGCATCAGCATGAGGGCCCATATTTGTAGACGACCCGATGCGGTAGGTTGGATGTTTATCAGCTCCCCAGTGGCTTGTGATCTGTTTAGATGGTAAAGCTGTGACCATAGATGTATTGGTGAAACATTTTGATTGCAAATATTATTGCAAGGCCTTCCTTCTCTAACTGAGAATAATGCTTCTCCGTAGAAGCTAACGAGCGTGATGTAAAGCAGTTTTGTCGTCCATTGTATGAGACAATACTGCCCCTACTCCAAAAGGAGATGCGTCACTAATAATCACCAATGCTTTTGACGGACCATAATGTACTAGCAAAGCAGCAAATGAGAGCAAGGCCTTGGACTTCTGAAATGTTGACTTCTGTGGAGCGTGCCAGGCCCACTTTGTCCCATTTTTAACAAACTTGTACAGCAGAGTCAACACAGAGGCCAGGTCTGGTAGAAAACGGCCATAATAATTCAGCAGACCCAGGTAAGCACACAGCTCTCCCACGACTCGTGGCTCTGGGGGTTCCTTGATTGCCTGTATTTTTTTATGGAGTGGTTGTAGCCCTTTTACAGACACCTTGTGCCCCAGGTATTCCACTTCAGGCCCTTGGAAAGTGCACTTTGACTTCTTCAGTCTCAGCCCCGTGTCTTCTAGTTGAGATAATACAGCTTCCAGGTTCCTTGTGTTCCTCCTCAGTGATGCCAGTCACAAGTATATCATCCAGGTATACTACAGTGTGATCAGTTCCAGTAAGAAGTCCCTCCATGGCCCCCTGGAAAAGCCAAAGAGATTCCATAGGGCAACCCTTGTCTGTATTGATAGTGACTACACTATGGGACTCCTCAGCCAACACCAGCTGTTGGTAGGCATGTGACAAGTCAAGTATGGAGAAACAGGCTCCACCAGAGAGCTTTGCAAACAGCTCATCAATCCTTGGAAGGGGGTACTGCTCCAGTCTTGATGCCACATTAGCTGTTTGCTTGTAATCTCTGCAAATTCTAAGTGAACCATCGCTTTTCAGGACTGGCACAATGGGCGCAGTCCGAGCCTGATAATTCCTGCTGTTTGCAGCTGCTCTAGCTCAAACTCCACTTTCTTCTGTAGTGCCATGGGCACAGGTCTTGCTTTACAGAATCGGGAGGTACTGAAGGATCTAGCTGAATATCGACTTCAGATTCCTTGAGCTCCCCCAGTTTATCACAAAACACTGTGTTGTGTTTCTCCAGTATATCAGAGACTTATTGGATCTTGCTGAACAACTCCTGCCAGTCAAGCTTCAGCACTTTCATTAGGTCTCTTCCCAGCAAGTTTGGACCATGACCCGGCACAAGTAAAAGCTGCAACCAGTAGCTCTGACTACTGTACAACACTTGGACCTGTAAAGAGCCCAAAACTGAAATGCGCTCTCCTGTGTAAGCTCTAAGGACTGCTGATGAGGAAGGTTGTTTTAACTTTGGGTTCCTGCCCAGCAATTCCTTGAAGGTCTTGTGCCCAATGACTGTACATGAGGTGCCAGTGTCCACTTCAAATTGAACCTGGCAGTTATTCAGCTGGACTGTAACCATCAGAGCGCTCAGGGGCTGCATTTACACAGTGAACACAGAGTATGCTGCCTCCTCCTCTCCCTCTGATGCAGGGACTTGGATCTTGGTAACTTGATGTGCACTTAACCCAACCTTACGCTTGGCAGGGGGAATTTTGTTCTTGTCCTGCACTTTCCTGTGGAACAGTCGAGCAATATGCTCTTGTTGTTTGCAAAAATGACACTCAGCCTCATTGAAACGGCACGCCTCTGATGCATGATCTTCACCACACCGGTAGCACTGTACTGACTGTACTGAGGGCTTCAGCCTTCCCCATTTCTTCTCTCTAACCTGCTCCGATGGAGGGAACAATGGCATTCTGTTCACCTCCTTTGAGCCTTGCAGGTCCTGAGCTCCTTTGTCTGCAGCCTCCACAGCGACCGCAGTCTCCAATTCCTTCTGCCATGTTAGATCTGGCAGCGCCAAGAGACGTTTCTGGAATGGGTCACAGCTGGGGACGAAAGAGAGAATGAAAAAGAATGAGAGAAGCATGCTAGCAAACCTGTAAGTGAAGCCAACTGCTTAATAAACATGCGTTGTTTTGTTAAAGTTGTATTGAGTTGCCTAGATCATAATTATAAGTAAATAGCTATGAAACTCATTCTTTGTTGGTTGCTGGTTTGCTACAGGCTTGTGAATAGGATGGCTTTGCAGGGGTGACGTCACACCAGAAATGCAGACTCCAGACAATGATGAATGGCAGTGAATCTGTGATGCTAGGGCATCCAGAGTTTTATTGTAATTAATAATAATAACAAACAAAAAGTTTTAAACAAAACACACAACTGAAAAGAAAAGGCGCTTTGGCCAAACAAACAAAATGGACAACACTAAACAAGACAGTGGACGAACCCCAACAAACAAGTACCGTGCTGGCACTTCCAGCATGCTGTAGCAATTGTTATTTTTCCAATCCTATTTTTCACTCCCTTCTCTCTCCCATTCTCCACTCATGAACACACAACTCTGAGTGGGTGAAAACATGCAGCTTTTATGCAGCTGTACCGTGACTCGATTGCCAATCAATCATTCAATTGGAGTCTCGGTACAACTGCACATGAATTAATAAAAGTGCAATTCCCCATGCTCACATATTATTTTACCTGCACGTGAGGTGCTGTGCAATCCTTGTGCCTAAATACAAATATACATTTTAAACACTTATGTATTTTATACATAAACACCAACATTAACACACTACAGACAACATAAAACACTAATAAACATAAAGGGGTGGGACACTCCACCACAAGACTAACGAACGTGAAACATACTTGCTTTGTCTCTGTTTCCCGATACATTAATACATAAAGACATGATTATTATTTTTATTAGTAATAATAATAATAATAATAATAATAATAATAATAATAATAATAATTATAATAATAGGTTCCAGGCACATCCAAGCTTCCCTGGACACCTCCAGGTGTCCGAGAGGCTCGGGTGGGTTTTAAGACGACCCCATTTGATATATTTTATTCTGGCAAGCCTTGTTATCACATAATCACTGCAGCTATATTGTGTAACTCTTTGTGAAAATAAGACACCGTGAGTTTGTTTAAAACAAATAAAAATAAAGTTCTTCCCATGAATTTGCTAGATATGTACACCCAGGATTCAGTCTACAAACTACTGGACAACTGTATCAATTTTGAGCTTTCATCAGAAACTTCATCTGCTTCTGTAACTTCATCATCAAGGATATAGCCTACTGTAGTGTTAATATATGTGTGTGTGTGTACCGTATTACTTCAATTTGCGCCACCCTCGTATTAAAGACGCCCTCATATTGACACCGCAGTCATATATCAGCTTTATAATAGAGGTCACCCTTGAATAAACGCTGCTATCAATAAAGAAACATGAAGGTTTTTTTTTCTCCCCCTACTAAAAAAAACACACACACAGAGTAAACAAATAAACGTGCAACACTGACTATGTACCTGTACACCCCAAAGAGACGGGATCCTCAATGTAGCACGTAAATTACAAACTAATGTACACACACACACAGTAAGCACACTTTATTTTATAGTAGTACAGTTCTGAAAGAAAATCTAAGATAAACTACGTACAGAACAGCTGTCCTTCTGAAGTTCTTATAGGTGGTTTTGTTGTTTTGTTTTTAGTTCAATTGTAATTAAAACAATGTGCTTACTATCTATGAGAGTATTTATTTTCAGTTTCTCTTGCAGAGAAATTACAAACAAGCAAGTTACAATGAGAAAAAAAATAACCGAGTAGGATATACTGTAGTTTTTATAGAAATCAAGTTGATATTCTGAGGTAATTTTTAGTGTAGAAAAACATCAACATCACACTCTTGGACTTAACTGCCACTTCAGCATTGTCCCGTCCCTTAACATCGAATACACACTCCTGATTCGCTGGTATAGTACTCCCCTGACCTCCCAACTCCCACCGAATAGGCTCTCGGTAACTGTCACCAATAAATGTACTGTAGGTTTGCCACACACATTGCTGCATACAGGTAGGTACTGTATTACACAAAATAAGCAACCGCGATACTTCTAAAACATAATAAATCATGTAATTAAATATTGCAGCATTTGAAAATCGTAGGATTATTAATAAAGGCCACCCTCGTATAATCGACGCCCTTGTTTAAGCATTGCAATCATTTTGATCAATTTAAAATAAACACTAATACCTGATGCGCACCCAGTCAGATTCCTTCAGAGTTGGGCACTGGGTTCTGTGAGCCTGGTCAAAATGCTGCTTCATAAGCTGAGGAGAAGTGTTCTGGCTGACACTGAGGTGGTCCAATGGAAGCTGCAGCTCCCTTCCCAACATAAGAAATGCTGGCGAGATCATTGTTGTCATGTGTTTGGTGGCCCGGAAATGTAGGAGCGTTTGAAGATGGACAATTTGAAACTGGAGGCCCTCAGAGAGATACGTGCAGACACCATCCTTTAGGGTTTTGTTCAACCACTCCACCCTTCCATTAGCCTGTGGATGGTACATAGCTGTCCTGATGTGAGTGATGTCATGCTCCTTTAAGTAGGCGGTAAACTCCGCAGAGACGAACTGGGGCCCATTGTCTGTGGTGATTCTGTTCGGCAAACCACATCGCCATGCGTAGCACCCGGGCTCTCAGTGTCTCTGGGATCAGCGTGCGATGGCCCCTTGTGATGCATACATCCTCCCAGCAGGACAGATTGTCACCAACTCTTTAGAATGGGAGCAGCTTCCCATCCACCCTGGGTGGCCATCCCTCTCTGATGTAAGTGCGGAAGAGTCCACATAGCTCGCCATCCTGTGATGCTTGCCGTAGCTCTGGCATGGAGACAACTGTCTTCAGTGGGCCTTGCAGCAGTTTTACAAAAATCCTGATCCCTGTCTGTGACATGACTTCTGGGGGTGGAGACACCACAGCTTGTAACAGAACAGCTGACACCCTGGGATCCTTCAAGAAGCTGCTTGATGAGATTCTGGGATCAATAAGCTACTACAACCAAACGAGCAAGATGGGCCGAATGGCCTCCTCTCGTTTGTAAACTTTCTTATGTTCTATGTTCTTATGTTCTTAGAAGATCAGACAGTGTTGTGGTGTTCTGGAGTCAACTCCAGCTTGAAGTGGTACTGGTAGAGACAGTCAGCCAAAGTGATTTGTGTCCTGACCCCTGCATGTTCAGCAATGTGATGAGAGCCTGATGGTCTGTCTTAAGAGTAAAGACTCGACCATAGAGATACAGGTGCCATCACTCACATGCCCATATGCACGCCAAAGCCTCCCTCTCCCCCACGGAATACTTCTGTGGTGCTGGTCTGAGGGCACAAAGCGAAGGTCACAGGACATTCTACGCTGTTGTGTAGCTGGGACAGGACAGCGCCAAGCACCACGCCCGACGCGTCACAGGTGACCATTGTAGACATTGAAAGGCTGAAATGCACCAGGGTGGAGGGGGATGTAAGCTGCCGTTTGATGGTGAGCACAGCGTGGTAACAGTCCAAGTCCACAGTGTGTCCTTCTTCAGCAGCTGACAAAGTGGTGTAGTGGTAGAGGCATATTGTGGAAAGAAACAAGAATGTAGGTGGCCATGCCCAGGAAGGGCGTAAGCTGGGAAACTGATTGAGGATCAAGAAGCTTCAAAATAGCTTCCACATGAGACAAGATCGGTAAGATGCCCTGATCGAAGAGATTGTACCCCACAAACTCAACCTCTGGAACCCAAAACTCACATTTCTCTGTATTAAGCGTGACATGATGCAGGGACAGCTGGTGAAAAACTTGCTGCAAACAGGAGCGTCATAATTTTTTGGAAGCAGCTGGACACAGAGCAAAGAATGAAAGGCATGCGTTTGTACCAAAAGACCCCCATGTGGATGATGTGAGGTCTCTGCTGGTGGGTGCCAGGGGCATTCTGATTGCCTTGATGCAGGTCAAGTTTGCTGAAGACTGTAGATCCGTGGAAATGGGTAGTGAGCTCCTCACCCATCAGCAGCGGGTATTTGTCTGGCACAAAGGCCTTGTTAACAGCACGCAGGTCAACACACAAACCAGCTCCCCATTCTTCTTGCATGCAATCACTAAATTGGAAACCCAGGGCAACACGTTGATGGGAACAATAATGTCCGCGGGACATACCGCAAGGGCTGAATAATGGGGGAGATATTTGTATCGACTGTAGGCTGGTGTACAAATTCAATGAGACAGCCAAGGCCCTCAAACAGAGCTGGATATTGATGAGACCAAGGAGCTGAGACATGAAAACTATCCAAACCGGCCGAGACAGAGAGCTTAAAATCCAGAAGCTGAAACAAGTCTAGTCCCATCAGGTTGGCACCAGCAGCTGAGACGTAGAAGAGGGCAGAGTGTCTTTTAACATACTAGCAGACCATCTTATAACAGTGATGGGAGTGTGGCCATACTCAGAGATTTTGGTTTCTGCAGAGGCACATGAGAAAAAAGTCTCTCATAAGTGGACTTGTTCAGCAGCTACACTACAGCACCTGTGTCAACCAGCAGTGGAAGGAGGACATCATCCACATAGCACCCACATTGCAGAAACGGGTGCAGGGCATTCTGAGCCAGGCAGTGCAGAAGGCTGTGGAGCCTGCCCTGAGCGGCACCAGCAGGCATAATGGTTGGTTTTGTTGCATTTCCTACAATGCTGACCCTGTGCTGAGCATGAGGCAACTCAAGTTCATGTCATGAGCTTCTCTGTAGTGGTTAATTTACACGCACCTTCGTTTCCCACCACTTGTTTCCCATTTGAATCATTCGATTCTAACAACAGTTTTTCGCTCAATTGTGAGCAGGATCATTTTCAATCAGGTGATCTCTAACGAGTTCGCCTTGCAGAGTCCCAAATTTACAGTGTTTAACGAGCTCCCGCAATGACGATGCAAACTGCAATACAGACTTACCCGCTCTCTGCCTAACTGGAAGCGGTGCATGAGGACACACTGACTGGAGCTGAAGTGTACAGTGAGCGCTACGGTAGCTGCTTCAAAGCTGTCATCTGTGAGCTGCAGAGTAGAGAAGACGCGCTGTCCTACTGTGCCCAGACAATGCAGGAGGATGGTTTGCTTCCTGTGGGCCACCACATCGTAAAGATCCAGCGCCAGCAAATAGATGTTAAACCTTTGCAACCCATTTATTCAGCGTTTGTCAGGTCCAATTTATTTTCATACTCGCTGTTTATTTTATATGCACAGTTTAACATATTTTGTTTTCAGAGTAAAACAGGTTTAAAAGGCATTGAATCACAAAAGAACACTCACTACTGTATCTCCAGCCAAGCCCCACCCCTTGTTCGCTGTATTTTTCAAATACCTCTTTATAGACGTGCATACTGATAAATCCTCTCCTGATCACTCATTTTATACCAAACTCTTCAATAATGTGATCCAAGTCATTATTTTATTACTATAACATCTCAGAAAGCTCTGCAAATGTCCTTGATATTCTTTGAGCGCTGGATGCGGAATCAGCTGTCGCCTTTATGTCTGTGTTATCTCTGTAATCCATGGGGCTATGAGACACGCCATTTTTTTTGGATTCATTCGGCTCCTATTGGTCTCACTCGGCCATTGAAAGGTTTTCTCGGCTTTTTCTGGTGAAAAAAAAAAAAAGACTAGAGAACTGCTTTACGTCTTTTTGATGATGTCTGACAGGGTCAGTCATCGGACTGGAAAGGGAAAATTGTAATGTTGGACCTGTCTGCATATGACAGGCCTTTAAAGCCCGGAATAATTCTGGAGCTCTTCTTTGCACTCTTTCTAGAGCAGCAATACTGCTCGCCAGGTGACCAGAACTGCACACAATATCTTCAAGATGTCACGATAAGATCTCAGAAAAGCTCTGAAATGTCCTTGATATTCTCTTTGAGCGCGCTGATGCGAATCAGCTGTCTCCTTTGTTCGTTCCATTTAAGTCGTGTTAGTAAGTGGTGTGTGGTGTATATCTACACCTTTCACACAATAGTTATATAATAGTATTATATATCGATATATTATATAAGATTCTATAATATATATATATAAATATATATAAGGAATATAAGTCCGTGTAAAATTCGGAACAGCGGGAAATAGTAAATACATGCAGTAATCCGTTGTGAAGCTTGTACGTCACCACAGCGTGCATGATGCATAGAGAACTGCAGTGGATGGAGGAATCACAGCATTCACAGCAAATAATGAGGTAAGAGGCATCATTTATTCCACAAAAGATAACTTGTATACTTTAATTCACGATTGTTTTTTGTATATAATATTGCACCATAAAGCAATCACCTGTCAACCGAAATTCTGATATTAATCATGAAGCAATGTATAAATCAGAAAAAGGGCTGAACACGAAAAACACAGACAGCATTATATCATAATACTTACATTTTATAGCATGTAGCCTGTATTTTACTAATATATACATTTTATAGCATGTAGCTTGTATTTTATTTCTTTTTTTAGCAATCTAAACACATGGAAAAGTTACACCAATATTCTCTTTTGGCATATTTAGCTCTAATTCTTTACGCTCATATACGTCAAGGGAGACTTGTTTACACGTATTGCGAAACCACTTCCTCTAGAGATTTTTTTGATGTACACGAATATCAATAATCACAAACGTGTGAGTTAGGAACTAACCCTACCTCATCAGAGGTAACTCAACATGCTATATATAGTATAGGATTTGTTATATGAATAACATGGCGGCATCTTTTTTGAGGTTTCCCCGCTATCCTCATGAAGTCGTTTTTTATTCACATTTGAAATGCGAGCTTGCATGTTTATGCTGCTCTGATATATTTTAGTAGGGTAAAAGATTATTATACAATGATCCGACACACAAGTAACATCAAAATAATGAAGTGGAATTGCAATAATACTAAAACCGAGGAACTAGTTCACTTGTTTCCTGAACTCAAAGTCATGTATGAAGCGGGTGTGTAGGCCTACTGCATTAGTAGTCTACATTTCTACATGACAGAATAATTACAAATAATAAACATGAACAGTCGTATATCAATGAGATATGTCGTTTTTACAAGAAGATACCCATGATAAATTGCATTGGTCATATGACCCAGAAGTTTTTATTTTGTGCTTGAAAAAATGGCTTTGGACGGGTGCCTAATTTTTGGGCATTTGTGCGGGTATTATATTTGGATATATTTTGAATAGTTTTAAAATATTTATGATCTTTTTAAGCAAAATACTAAGCTATATGATACACAACGCTTAGGGTTTACATCATTGTTGCTAAACATTGTAACAATAACAAGCATCAATATCTGTGACATGACACACATTCCATCATTACTTTGGGCTACAAATGTAACACTTTCTAAAAAGCGCAGTCTGGTAACAGGCGTTATTTGAAATGAGAATTTATTCTCAAGGATTGTATTTGATTAAAGAAAAGGGATGATTGATTGATTCATATCAGCATCTTTCTATTAAGTTTTTTTTTTTTAACATCAAAATACAACTATGAATGTAACTGCTGTGGACTGTGGGTCCATGAGTGAGGAGGTAGGAGAAATAGAAACACACAAAAAGAAAACGGTTCAAGCTGGGTTTATTGTTCAACAGGTCCATGATTACACATAGCACTTTGTACTTGTAATAAACCTACATTATAAAAGAGTGTATAGTCGCTATTATGCTAATATGAGCAATACAGCTTACCGTATATGGGTTCATTACACTGATCTTAAGAACATGCAGGCTGATATTACTGCATCTAAGTAGGAAGCCAGACAGAAAATCCATTAAAATTTACAAAAAAACTCTTGTCATTTGTGCATTAACTGCAAAGACAGGTTTCACTGCCAGAATCTTGTGTAAGCAATTTAAATTCATGGTGAATGTGCATAATATCATATAACCGTGCTGTGTTTCTGGAATTTTTTAGGATATGGCAGCCCAGAAGGACTCTTTAATTGAATTTCTGCATAAACAGCAACTGAATGCAGAAAAAAAAGAAGAAAATGACAAGGTGTCATCCTTCCAATTCCAATACATAATAAGCTATTATAAAAAAATATGTGATATAGTGAAAATATTAAAATGTTACTTTTAAATTATTTAGGCCTGGACCAAATCAAAACTTTGATCCACGCACTAATCGCAAATTACAAACCCAGTATTAATGGGGAGCTCCCTCTGGCACAGAAGGAATAACTTTCTGACAAATAAAAAAGATGCCATCAGTACCAGGTTTTTAATTTGCGATTAGTGGGTGGGTCAAAGTTTTGATTTGTTCCAGGCCTTAGTCTTATAATCAAATATATCTCTCCTTTATTATTATTAGACTAATTAGCAAGTGTTCCTAGCTTATATTCAGCTAGCATTAAAGTGGAGAGTGTCACGTCTGCTGCGTCTCGTAGATTTTCACCTGCTCTTTTTATTCGGTCTTATTTATTTTCTGTTCACTCTGCACACACTCTTAACTCAGGGGAGACGTTAGGAGGACAGAGATGTTATAAACTCCTAGTAGTTTTATGTTCGAGCACTGGACGAGCTGTGTGTATGTCCATATAACCTCTATTTAATCAGAAAGAAAGGCACTCAAGACTCGTTCATTTGAAGTTTTATGAATCAGAGCAATGCTCTTTCGCGTTATTAAAATGCTTTTAATATTGGAAAGATAGGTTGATCAGACCACCAAATTCCAATACATGCGGTCTACAAGCACCCACTTCTATATTTCAGTTTCATTCAATATAACACTCTCTTAAAACCAAAACATAGTTTCAAAACCTTATAGCAATACAACCAATACATGTAAGATATAACAATGTTAGTAATATGCTTACCTCCTATTATAAGGAAAAGTAGCGTGAACAAAGGAATCAGAATTGTCTTGTGGAGATCTACAAGTGATGGACCACTTCACCCTGTCAAGCAAAGGTCTTGATTGTGGTGCCTCATTGTAAAAGACATGAGGTTTTATAGGTTTTTGTCTCCATTGGAATACATGGAGACTCTTTATCAAGTCCAATTATTATCTCTTTGGCACACAACAGCCTAAAAATTTAGAGCCTTATGTCAGCAACTTTTCAAGATACGACACCTGGTCCACACATCCGATCATGATCTCACCCGCTCATCTCTCGACCCCTCCTCTATCTAAAAAGCTAGGTGAAACATAGTTCACTGGACCCTTATTGGCCCCACAGGACCCTTGCTGTTCCTTTATTTCATATGTACAGACAAAGAGAATAATATTGTTTTGAATACATGAGTGTTTGAAATATATACAACACTATTAGTTATGATTATATTGATTATATGTATTAATGTCTGAGTATATATTCCCTCATGTCATTCTATTCTTCAAATTAGTTTTCCTTCTCTCTTTACAGGCGTGTGCTTAACAGATATTATAGGGAACTGCCATCTTATGTTTTTCCAATATAGAGTTTCTCTTCATGGATAATCTGTTTGTTTTTTATTTAAGTGTAAGATTGTAATGTCTCTGTCCTATGAGTTTCCTAACAGCACGAACTCAGCTGAACTGCGGACGACCTCCTACTTTTTTCAGCTGCACAAAAACCAGCTAAAACCAGTTTGCTAGTTGTGCACTTAGTTTTCCAATTTCCAGCGATAAGGTTTTTTCAAATTTTTCTATGGTGAGAAGACACTCTAACCTTGACGCTGTTTGATAAGAGAACTCCGCTCTTCATGCCAACTATCCCTTCACTTTCTGGCACGACTTTAAGACGGGCTCACAGCAAGTTATAAAGTTTTTACTTTCATAAAACCCATCTTCTATTCTCTTTCTTAAAATTACTTTTTTATATTTCAATATCATAGTAAGCACATCAGGTATTTCATTCCATTCATCTTCTCCATTCCCCAACTTCTCAATTTAGGAATAGAAGAGATTAACTAAGAGAAACCCCATAGTTGTTTAAATGTGAAACAGTTTTTATACATTTTATCATAGCAGGCAGTGTTTAAGCATGTGTGTGCATTTTATGCTATTGTTCATAGTACTTCTTAAGGCAAACATACTATACAAAATCCTACTTCATCCTACTTCACACAGTAAAAAAGTGCTATAGAAACCTATCTTTTAATTCTGGGAATCAAGCCCATCTTGATAAGAAACTGCTCAGATACTGGCCACTGCCCAAAAGCTGGCTATGTATTAAATTATACCAGTTTCTTACTACATCATTTTATACCAGTTTCTTACGGCATTATTTTATACCTAAAGAACGCATGATTTTCACAATTATTGATGAGAGCAGCATTAAACCTTACATTTGATTACACATTTACATAACTTTCCAAACTAAAGATTATACAAACACTACAAAAGATTATAACACATATTATTGTATTAATACATTTCATTTTAAATTCTCCAATACATGTCCAGGATTTCAGCTCGCTCCCAGCAAGACTCCACTTCGGTCTCAGGTTCCACTCGGGTAGGCTCAGTAAACACGACAATAGGCTCTCGAATCCATCGTCTCGCATCACAGGTATGAGTCGCCATGGCCTTGACTTTGTACCTACAAGACACTTGTACACACTTAGCAGGGACACCTTCCTCACATTCTAATTTTCTCAGATGTGCCCATTTCACTAAGTGACCTTTTCACAACTCATGCATTCAATCCTCTTAATGTCTTTTTGGGTTTTCATTTAAATGAGGAAAGAAACTCCTACAGAATCATTGCATTCAAACAAGATTCTACAGTGTTTAGCCAAATGACTGCATGCCGGACAAAGTCTGGGCCCAGTCACTGATGACTTGCTTTGGCACATATTACATGCACAATTAACAAGAGGATTATATTTTAGTCAGGGTTACTTCTGCACCATGTACAATAGTTCTGGATCTGTACACATTGTTACTATACATTTCTTTCTGCTCACACAAGGTCACTTTAGAAGGGATACCATTCATCCAGAACACAGCAGGGGGCCAAAACTCACTGTTTTCCATATTTTCTGGTATCCAGTTACTGTTCTGCCTCACATCATCAGTTGGCAGACACAATACAACTGAATCTGAATCAGTTGATGAACCATGAGCCTTAGCTACTGAAATTATCCATACAAAAGGATTCAATGTTTTACTGACCAGCCTAGCTGATTCAACGTTATTTGCAACAGAGTGTACTAGTCAACACCTCCATATTGTACATGTTAAAATACAACTGATGTGTTTTTAAAGGTGTCACAATTTGTACCATCCATTGTATACTGCTTCAAAAGTCTGTTTAAATATAAAACATAATTGAAAAAAAAAGTTATTTGGGATTTTTCTTTTGTCTTTGAATATCTTTTCTCAAATGCTTCCCTCTGAATAATCACCAGTTATAACCTTCTACTGCAGACTGTGCTAAATATTGAGGGTATTTTATTTTTATGTGTTCATCAGTGCACTTCATTTTAGAATTTGGAATTGTTTTTTTTCAAGATTTAACTTTAATGCTGTATCTAGCCATCATATTCTATTTTAATTAAACGTACATAATGCTTGGGGGAACACTTGGAATTTCTCTTTTGAATACTAAGGTTATAACTAACAATTTGGTCAAAATTAGAACAGTGCCAGGGTGGCATGGTGGTGTTCGATTCGATTCCAGCCTCAGGGATCTGTCTGTGTGGAGTTTGCATGTTCTCCTGGGTTTTCTCCGGGCACTCCAGTTTCCTCCCACGGTCCAAAGACATGCTGACTAGACGGATTAAGCCTCTCTAAATTGTCCTTTAGTTGCTTTCTGATGGACTGGTGTCCCATCCAGGGTGTTGTCCCACCTTACACCCTGTGTCTGCCAGTTAGGCTCCAGCTTGCCGAACCCCTCTACAGGATGAAGCGGTTACAGGTAGTGGATGGATGGTGTTTCTGAGAGGGGTATTGAATGAAATTGACAACAGTGATTGACACTTGCAATTAGAACAGTTGCAAGAGTTTGTGTTGATTAATCAACAAAGTGGGAAAAAATGAGGGACATTGACTTAAGAGGCTAGAGAGATAAACCCTGAAATCATGGCCATGTTAAGAATTCCGCTCTCACCAGGTGAATCAGTTTCCTTCATTTCTTTCCCATTTCTTCTGTAGTCAGTGTTCTATAACCTCCCAGAAATACCATCCAAACACAGGTCTTATCAAAACTGAGTTATTGGAAGGTACTACAACAGTCTATATTCTGTGCTACATGTTCAAGACATGGGAACTTTTTTTAACTTTTTTTTGTAAGGTAAAATAAGTTCTAACTTCCTAACATTTTATGAAGTTTGAATCATATCTGCAGTTTTACACTTTTTGAAGCTTTTAACATCTACAATTCTACACATGCTTTACACTCTAAAATGATGTATATTTGAACATACCTAGGGTGATACTGAAATTGTTTTAAAGAGCAACTATTGCTGTGTTTTAAAAAAATTTAGTTATCAGTGCCCACATGTTGCTATACACTTTATAAGTTAGAAGTGCAGCAAAGATGCCCTCAAAATGACTGCTAACGGAGAACATAAAAATCCGCTCTGCATGAGCAGCCACGTTGTGAACTCCTTTGAAACGATGAAACTTCAAACTTTGTTTAAGTGTAAAAAGTTGTCAGAATGTTAACAATGATGGTTAAAATTGCAGGTATGTAATTTAAACATGTGGGGATTAATAACTTAATCTTTTCAACACCACGATAGTTGCTGTTTAAAGAGTACTGCATCACAAATTCTGAGAAATAGCTACCTAAGCATGAGTTTAACGGCAAACGAACTTAATGTTTAAACAACATTGATTTAATTTTATGTATTGATAATGAACAACAAAAACAGGGCACATTTTCTGAATAAATAATAAACACATTATTGCATCCAATAAGATTTCCTAATATTATTATTATTATTATTATAATTATTATTATTATTATTTACAAAGCAATTAGTTATGTCATTAGCCTTTTTTTTTATTTTAGATCTCTTACAGATGATTATGAAGAATATTTCTCAGGTGCAGGTACAAATTTAAAGCCTTCAATGGCTCGTGATGAGGAAAACTAAGACTCATGCAAAGATCAAAAACATCCTCGTCACAAGGAATGTGGCTGCGAAACTCGCACTCTTCCTTACATGTGATCATCTCCCGCAAATTGAACTCTTGGGGTGCTCTTCCCACCCCACTCAACAGATTGAAGATGCTGCAAGGCTGTCTGCTGTACAAGAGCTTGAAGGGAGTGAACCCTGTCGAGCTCTGCGGCACCCATCATCAAGACTGGCCTACTCACTGGTCCAGCCCACTGGAGCAGCCAAGCACCACCTCCTCTCTCGGATGGCACCAACCACTTCTGCGTTGATTTCTGTAAGGTAAACGCTATTGCCAAGTTCAATGCCTATCCCGTGTCTCGGGTCGACGAGCTTCTCAACAGAGAGGGATTGGCAAGTTTCATCTTCACTTTGGACATCCCTTTAACCCACAACTCTAGAGAGAACTGCATTTTCAACTCCAATGTCAACATTGTCATTACCTTTTAGAATTTTAAATGCTTGAATCAGATCGCCATGAGAATTCTTTGTTCAATACCGAATAGATTCAATTCTTCAAGCCTGTCTGCATATGACATGCCTTTCGGGAGGTTCTTTCCTTCTCGCAAAAAACGATTATGGACAGCCACTGCTAAGTCCTCAGGAAAAGTTTACCCGAGACAAACAGCACTTCTCAGGTCAGCAGCGTGAGGAACCCCCCTTACATTATAATTGCTGATATCTCAGCCTCTGTTCAAGTTAGAAATGGAAGAGATCCTTTATCTCAGCCTCTGTTCAAGTTAGAAATGGAAGAGATCCTTTATCTCAGCCTCTGTTCAAGTTAGAAATAGAAGATATCCTTTATCTCAGCCTCTGTTCAAGTTAGAAATAGAAGAGATCATTTGTTTTATTCCTATGCACTTCCTTTACTGGAATATGGAACTAGTTTGTTGTTTTTTCCACTGAAAACCAAAAAACAACCATTTACCATCACTGGGTCCTTGGCTAATAATAAGGGGCGGGCATGAAGCTGCAGTCTGTAGTGTAGAGGTTAGCACATTTGTCTAGAATGCCAAAGATCTGGTAAACTTTTTTTTTTTTGCAACATTTTGTTTTATATTATGCTTTATTTTCTTAATGAGTGCGAACATCCAAAATGCACAGTGTATTACATTTTAATGGTATAATATTTTAATGGTATAATAAAATTAAAAGTACTCGCTTGAAAACTATCAACTATTGTTTTTACATATTTTTTATTTTTTTGCTGAGAGATGGTACAGCTATGGCCACAACTTTTTTTTTTTTTTTTTTTTTTTTTTTTTTTGGTGAATGCATTTCCTTGAATCCCTACTGTGTTCAGTTTGAGAATTAATCTTTTATGCAGGACTTTGTCAAAAGCTTTCTGGAAATCAAAATAAACCATGCCATATGCTTTGTTGATGTTACATCCTCAAAAAATCAAGCGTTGTCACCAAAGTCTAGGCCTTGATGGACGTGGTAATTCCAAAAGCCAAGGCTCAGCTGAGGTCTCTACTGCGGTTGGCTGGTTATTACTGAAGATTCATCCCAGAGTATGCCACAGTGGTCAATCCCTTAGTTGACCTCACTAAAAACATCACTCCAAATTTGATTAAGTGGTCAGGAGAATGTCAGTGGGCATTTGATATTATCAAACAGAGACTTTGCAAGGCCCCCACTCTCATCACATCAGATTTTACCAAGAGATTCATCCTCCACACTGATGCTTTGGATGTTGGTCTGGGACCTGTGTTGTCTCAAACGGTAGATGAAACAGAACACCATAGTCGAAAAGGAGTGTTTGGCCATATGTGACATTGAAAGAATGAATCTTGGTTATAAATCTCCCTCCTGACCTATACGGGTGCTGTGTAAAGGGAACAGTGCCTGGGACTGGATGGCCAGACAATTCATTCCCAGGATTAGGTGGAAGTCGGCCATCTAGAAAGGGGGCAGCGCTACGGTGTGGCAACTACCTCATATATGCTGCAATAAAAGTGCAGCATCTGTTTCATTCTTAAATGAACGACAATAAGCTTGGCCAGATTAGTTTTATCCTATAAATTCAAAAGAAAGTTTATTCTATGTTCAAATCTAGCTAGACTATTGCCTAGTTTTATAAAGAAACTTAGTTTGAAAAAAAAAAAAAACATTTTTTATCTTTTTCACTAGGTACGGTCTGCTATGCATTTTTGACCCCTACTGCTTTTGCTTGCTTCGTTAGTAGTTTAAAAAGTGAACCAGCCAAGTAATGCTCTCGCGCCTATTTTCTCTTTCACTCATTTGCCGTTCTGACTTTGATTAGAACTTTCGGTAGTTGATGAGCCTGCTTATTGTTAGTATGTGTTAAAATGCACATCTATTCTTTTGATCAGCAGTATTTTATTTTGGTAAACGAGTCAAAATGTTCAGCTGTGTTTAGACAGTGCTTTGTTCACTACAAATCTAACCCTTTTTTATGTCGCAACTGCAATTGGAATACAAGTTTTTGAATGGCCATTCTGTTTTTTTCAATGGAGTCTGTGTTTTTCGGATTATTATTTCATGGAACTTTTCTTTTTGGATTTATTTTGTTTTCTGTGAAGGGGACTTATTGGAAGATCTGCTGCAGCTAAGCTTAACTTCTGATGGATAACCGAATTATACTAGGTTGTATGTGTATGTGAGAAGAACCACAAAGTAATGTAGACATATGGTTAATGTTCTGTGATATACTGGTATGTTCAATAATTTTACATACATAGTGTTTATGCAGTGTGCTTTTGCTGTGCAAGTGTTTTGATTGTGTTCTTTGATATTTTATTGCAGGGTCGAAACAGTGGCACGGTGGTTAGCGCTGTTGCCTCAAAGCGCCAGGGTCCTAGTTTCGATTCCAGCCTAGGAGTCTGTGTGGGTACTCCGGTTTCCTCCCACAGTCCAAAGACATGCTGTTCAGGTTGATTGGTCACTCTAAATTGCTCTGTGTGTGTGTGTGTGTGTGCTACCCTGTGATGGACTAATGTCCCGTGCCTGCTGGGTTAGGCTCTGGCTCCCCATGACTCTGTAAAGGATTAAGTGGTTAATGATAATGGATGGATGGACACTTTATTGCCAACTGCTGGTTAAACTAGTTTACACTTAATGCATAGCGTACTTTTGCTGTACAAGCGTTGTGATCATGTTTGGCTGACATAATAAGGTTTTGTCTATGCTCATATGATTCCTATATCCTATTCCCCTTCCAGCATCACCTATAGCAAACAGTTTCTGGTTCTGGTCCCCTTTAAATCCCTTAAAATGATGAAACTTATTACTAGTTTAATCATCCTAAATATTGAATTTTTAGTATGGAATCGTTATATGCTTATGCCCTAAGTGTTTAGTAGTAATACTAAGAAAGTTTGTTACAACGGTACACAAAATCATCGACCCGGAAGGGAAGCAATGTGGCAACCACGGATTGGAGGAGAAACGATTGCACTCGTTAACCAAGGGGGTGTGACTGACGGTATGTAAGGGGACGGAGCGAGGTGATGTGTTCCTTTGTTATGGTTAAGCTGAACTGGAAAGAGAACCATTTTACATTTTAGTGAACTGCGCCATTTTACACAGATAAATAGTTTTTTACCACAAACACTACAGCACTCACTCTGGACTTGTGAATGTGTGTGTGTGTCTTTGTGTGTGTTATACTGTGTTTATTATTAAACAAAAACCCATTGGAAATGTGAAAAAAATGTCAAGTTATTTAAATTTCCCAGCCATTTAAAGTGGAGATATCAAAAACAAAAGCCAAGTTTCAAGAAACCATTGGGGCAACCTTGCCCAGCACAAAGAACATAAGAACATAAGAAAGTTTACAAACGAGAGGAGGCCATTCGGCCCATCTTGCTCGTTTGGTTGTTAGTAGCTTATTGATCCCAAAATCTCATCAAGCAGCTTCTTGAAGGATCCCAGGGTGTCAGCTTCAACAACATTACTGGGGAGTTGATTCCAGACCCTCACAATTCTCTGTGTAAAAAAGTGTCTCCTATTTTCTGTTCTGAATGCCCCTTTTTCTAAACTCCATTTGTGACCCCTGGTCCTTGTTTCTTTTTTCAGGCTGAAAAAGTCCCTTGGGTCGACACTGTCAATACCTTTTAGAATTTTGAATGCTTGAATTAGGTCGCCACGTAGTCTTCTTTGTTCAAGACTGAACAGATTCAATTCTTTTAGCCTGTCTGCATATGACATGCCTTTTAAGCCCGGAATAATTCTGGTCGCTCTTCTTTGCACTCTTTCTAGAGCAGCAATATCTTTTTTATAGCGAGGTGACCAGAACTGAACACAATATTCAAGATGAGGTCTTACTAGTGCATTGTACAGTTTTAACATTACTTCCCTTGATTTGAATTCAACACTTTTCACAATGTATCCGAGCATCTTGTTAGCCTTTTTTATAGCTTCCCCACATTGTCTAGATGAAGACATTTCTGAGTCAACAAAAACTCCTAGGTCTTTTTCATAGATTCCTTCTCCAATTTCAATATCTCCCATATGATATTTATAATGTACATTTTTATTTCCTGCATGCAGTACCTTACACTTTTCTCTATTAAATGTCATTTGCCATGTGTCTGCCCAGTTCTGAATCTTGTCTAGATCATTTTGAATGACCTTTGCTGCTGCAACAAGTGTTTGCCACTCCTCCTACTTTTGTGTCGTCTGCAAATTTAACAAGTTTGCTTACTATACCAGAATCTAAATCATTAATGTAGATTAGGAATAGCAGAGGACCTAATACTGATCCCTGTGGTACACCACTGGTTACCACACTCCATTCTGAGGTTTTTCCTCTAATCAGTACTTTCTGTTTTCTACATGTTAAACACTCCCTAATCCATGTACATGTGTTTCCTTGAATCCCAACTGCGTTCAGTTTGAGAATTAATCTTTTGTGCGGGACTTTGTCAAAAGCTTTCTGGAAATCTAAATAAACCATGTCATATGCTTTGCAATTATCCATTATCGATGTTGCATCCTCAAAAAAATCAAGCAAGTTAGTTAGGCACGATCTCCCTTTCCTAAAACCATGTTGACTGTCTCCCCACCGTCAATAACGTATAACTTAACGGTAAACCAAGTTTAATTCAAAGGTATTCAAACGTATATTATGCTTCAGTCCGTTTTCTGGTATACTACCCGCACCTTGCAAAGGACCATATGGACAGCTGGAAATAATAAATCAAAACCAATGGTTGAAGACGTGGTGCACACGGGAAGGCTTCACCTATCTTGATCATTGGACCACATTCTACAACGAGGACTATCTGTATAGACGGGATGGACTGCATTTAAATAACAAGGGAACTAGTCTACTCGGAGAAAAGATCCTCGAGCAGGTTCGGAAGCATTTAAACTAGAAAGGAAGGGGGGAGAAATCAACAAAAAAACAGAAGGGAGACCGCATCAAAACAAGAACAACAACTCAGGTAAGACAACCATTAAATGTATTTATCTAAATGCTAGAAGTATCAGAAACAAAATTCTAGAACTTGAAGCTACTGCACTAACAGGTAACTATGATGTGATAGGTGTTACAGAAACGTGGTTATCTGAGAGTGATGGGGACGAATATAATATTTGTGGGTATACACTGTATAGGAAAGACAGGCAGGACAGAAGAGGAGGAGGAGGGGTAGCGCTATACATAAGAAACAGTCTTGAAGCCCAGGTGTTAAACCTGGACAAAGAAAATAAAACCGAATCAATATGGGTCAGAATAACAGACAAAAATTCAAAGGGCATAATAATAGGAGCATGCTATAGGCCGCCAGATTCAGACGGTGAGCACAATAATCTGTTATACAATGACATTAGAAATGTGTGTAGCAAAGGAGAAGCCATACTAATGGGGGATTTCAACTTCCCCCAAATAAAATGGGAAAACCCGGTGGGTAGCGCGAAGGATGAAATAGAAATGGTGGAAATGACAAATGACTGCTTCCTAACACAATTTGTGAAGGCACCCACTAGAGGGGAGGCATGCCTTGATTTAGTCTTTTCAAATAACGAAGATAGAATAACTAAAACAGAGGTCAGAGAACCACTGGCAAACTCAAACCACAACATGGTCTCATTTGAAGTGTTTTTTAAATCCCCAAAAGTAATGACTAAAGCTAAGGTTTACAATTTTAGAAAAGCAAACTATGAAGGTATGAAACAGAGACTAACAGAAGTAGATTGGAGTAAAATAGAGAAAACACCCACAGAAGAAGGATGGTTGTTCTTCAAAAATGTAGTACTAGAGGCGCAAAACAATTATATCCCTAAAGTAGACAAATCTAAATGTAAAACTAAATTGCCAAAATGGTTTAATAGATCAATTAAAAAAAATATTCAGCGAAAAAAGGCACTTTACAGAGCATTAAAAAAGGACCAAAAAGAAAGTACGCAGAAAGAGTACACAGAACTGCAAATGCAAGTCAAAAAGGAAGTTAGAAAGGCCAAGAGAGAAATAGAAATGAACATTGCTAAGGGAGCTAAAACCAATTCCAAAATGTTTTTCCAATATTACAACAGCAAGAGAACATTCAAAGAGGAGATTAAATGTTTAAGAGATACAAATGGCAAAATCGTAGAGGAAGAAAAAAAAATAGCAAATATGTTAAATGATTACTTTTCACAAGTTTTTACAAAGGAAGATACTGACAACATGCCCCACATGTCATCCAGTTCCTATCCAGTTTTAAATAACTTTAGCATAACTGAGGCAGAAGTGTTAAAGGGACTAGGAGCTCTTAAAATAAACAAATCCCCTGGGCCGGATGAGATCCTCCCAGTAGTACTCAAAGAAATGAAAGAAGTAATTTACAAACCGCTAACCAAGATCATGCAGCAGTCTCTTGACACAGGGGTGGTACCGACAGACTGGAAAATTGCAAACGTAATACCGATCCACAAAAAGGGAAACAAAACTGAACCAGGTAACTACAGACCAGTAAGCCTGACTTCTATTATATGCAAACTTATGGAAACTATAATAAGATCCAAAATGGAAAATTACCTATATGGTAACAGGGTACTGGGAGACAGTCAACATGGTTTTAGGAAAGGGAGATCGTGTCTAACTAACTTGCTTGATTTTTTTGAGGATGCAACATCGATAATGGATAATTGCAAAGCATATGACATGGTTTATTTAGATTTCCAGAAAGCTTTTGACAAAGTCCCGCACAAAAGATTAATTCTCAAACTGAACGCAGTTGGGATTCAAGGAAACACATGTACATGGATTAGGGAGTGGTTAACATGTAGAAAACAGAAAGTACTGATTAGAGGAAAAACCTCAGAATGGAGTGTGGTAACCAGCGGTGTACCACAGGGATCAGTATTAGGTCCTCTGCTATTCCTAATCTACATTAATGATTTAGATTCTGGTATAGTAAGCAAACTTGTTAAATTTGCAGACGACACAAAAGTAGGAGGAGTGGCAAACACTGTTGCAGCAGCAAAGGTCATTCAAAATGATCTAGACAAGATTCAGAACTGGGCAGACACATGGCAAATGACATTTAATAGAGAAAAGTGTAAGGTACTGCACGCAGGAAATAAAAATGTACATTATAAATATCATATGGGAGATACTGAAATTGGAGAAGGAATCTATGAAAAAGACCTAGGAGTTTTTGTTGACTCAGAAATGTCTTCATCTAGACAATGTGGGGAAGCTATAAAAAAGGCTAACAAGATACTCGGATACATTGTGAAAAGTGTTGAATTTAAATCAAGGGAAGTAATGTTAAAACTTTACAATGCACTAGTAAGACCTCATCTTGAATATTGTGTTCAGTTCTGGTCACCTCGCTATAAAAAAGATATTGCTGCTCTAGAAAGAGTGCAAAGAAGAGCGACCAGAATTATTCCGGGCTTAAAAGGCATGTCATATGCAGACAGGCTAAAAGAATTGAATCTGTTCAGTCTTGAACAAAGAAGACTACGTGGCGACCTAATTCAAGCATTCAAAATTCTAAAAGGTATTGACAGTGTCGACCCAAGGGACTTTTTCAGCCTGAAAAAGAAACAAGGACCAGGGGTCACAAATGGAGTTTAGAAAAAGGGGCATTCAGAACAGAAAATAGGAGACACTTTTTTACACAGAGAATTGTGAGGGTCTGGAATCAACTCCCCAGTAATGTTGTTGAAGCTGACACCCTGGGATCCTTCAAGAAGCTGCTTGATGAGATTTTGGGATCAATAAGCTACTAACAACCAAACGAGCAAGATGGGCCGAATGGCCTCCTCTCGTTTGTAAACTTTCTTATGTTCTCGAAGGAAACAATGACTACTGGTCTGTAGTTACCTGGTTCTGTTTTGTTTCCCTTTTTGTGGATCGGTATTACGTTTGCAATTTTCCAGTCTGTCGGTACCACCCCTGTGTCAAGAGACTGCTGCATGATCTTGGTTAGCGGTTTGTAAATTACTTCTTTCATTTCTTTGAGTACTACTGGGAGGATCTCATCCGGCCCAGGGGATTTGTTTATTTTAAGAGCTCCTAGTCCCTTTAACACTTCTGCCTCAGTAATGCTAAAGGTATTTAAAACTGGACAGGAACTGGATGACATGTGGGGCATGTTGTCAGTATCTTCCTTTGTAAAAACTTGTGAAAAGTAATCATTTAACATATTTGCTATTTTTTTTTCTTCATCTACGATTTTGCCATTTGTATCTCTTAAACATTTAATCTCCTCTTTGAATGTTCTCTTGCTGTTGTAATATTGGAAATAGGCACAACTGTAAAACTGCAAATAGGCAAATAGGCACAACTGTAAAACCGATAGGGGCCAAGGTTGTCTCAATTGTTTCTACTAACTTGGCTTTTTCAGGCACAATAAAGGTGGATCAAACACATGAAATTCTTTCTTAAGTAGCATCGTAGGTGGCTATGATATTTCTGCATAACTGTCAAGAATAATTATAAACGCCAAGAAAGCTAGTGTGGTTGGTGGTTTAATAGTTTGAATCAATTTAATTTGGTTAATTTGTGGATGGAGTGCCAACCTCATAGCCTAGGTCAGAGGTTCCCAAACTGGGTGCCGGGGATCCCTTACGCTGCAAGATGATTTCAGGTTAAAATGACCATGCCAATGCAATGTTCCAGACTTGGGGAGCAATTAATTTACAAGAATGCTGATGTTAGGTGCTTGGGGTTATTCTGAATGTACCACTGATGTTACCATTATACAACAAAATGGGGAGGAGTTTAAGGAGAACAAAATAGGCAACCACATCATTTTTTTACGTTAAATAAAATAAATAAATTTAGAAATTTGGTAGAAATTCTTAATGTTTTCTTCCCACCTACAAAGTCATACTGCTCGTGCTTCTCTTTACAGACAGGCTTATGTTGCACTTGCAGTCAGGCTGTTTACAGCTGAGTACAGTATGAAGTGGTTTCTCAAACATCCAAAAAGTAATAATGAAACAGTGCACATGAACAACCTATCTAACTAAAGGCATCAACATTTCCGGGTGGGGATCCTCAGCCAGGATGCCTAATGTCATGGGGGGCCGTGAGCCAAAAAAGTTTGGGAACCCCTGGCCTGGTCCTTTTGTTAGAGATTTTGGCTCCAACATTTTTCAGTTGTGTCAAAACATATTTCATTTACATGATCAATGAAATAATTTGTGCAAATGTACATATGCTTCTGCATCAGACATGGCCAAATTTAAATGAACTTATTTCCAAAACCAACGTAATCCCGCCGTTATGTTAAGTGCAGGGGTCTTTCAATAATGCTGCTTCACCTGGAAGCGAGTAGTGCTTACCTTAGTGGAATAAATAAACCAGAGTTAAGGAATGATATACCTGGTGTAGTTTTCAATCATTGTTACTTATTTAAACCATAATGAACACAAAAGGATTGATTTGTATTTATGCATTTCAGCATTTATTCAGTCAATACATGGAGACATTTTTGGTGGATAGTGAGCAACACATATAACAGTTTTGAATAGGGCTGATTATTTCTAAAAGAATCCCTATCTAAAAATGCAGACATAAAAACACACTTAAAATCAACTCCCACAGTGGATGGCACTAACACTAATGTATGTATACTGTACTCTGGCTTACAATGCATATTGCAGAACAGAACAACAGACTTGGCTAACTTCCTGTCCTGTGGTGCCAGGCTGGACTGGTACTTTTTTTTTTGTGGGAGCGCTCTGACAAAGTCAATATTTTATTTTGGAATTTGCATTTAATAGGTCCTAATATCAAACTTTCTTGTATATATTTAATGACACTTTAAAGACGATGCTTCCATTATTTTTATTAGTTCTGTAGCTATCACAAGAAAAAGTCTGCTCTGGCCCCACTACACCCCTGACAATACGTTTAAAACTCCTGGGTTATTGAACCAAGCCATATTTTCAATACGGTTTATTAAATTACTTAAATGTCAACCCACCTGTAGTGCTGAATCATGTGATAAATTGAGCATACTTTTCAAATTGATCAAATTGACAGAGATCAATGGTCCTATTATGTACCAAAACGCTTCATACCAAAAGTTCATTCAGTTAAACATTGCAGTATAAGGGACATGCAATATGAGAATAAAATGTAATTATCAAAAGCATAATTTTTGACCTTAGCAAACTTAATAATTCATGACTTGTAATGTAATTGTAATGTAATTGCATCATGACATCACCGTGCAAAATAGAGCCCTATGCATCTATTGGCCATATGTAAATTATTTTAACACAGTGTAATGTGCAGATAAAAGACATCTAAAAAAAAAAGCATTTTTAATCATCTTAAATTTAGTTAACAAAACATGTGATTTTTAAGAAAATTAGCAACTTATAAAATCAAGAAATCCATATAAACGTTGCAGTAGTACATTCTTCATGTGAATCCATCCTGATTCATGAGTCTGAAGCCTATGTGAGCAGAATCTATCCATTTACGATTCTGTTGGAGACTGCACCAGGCAGAGTGTAAAGGAGCAACAGAATGAATAAAGCTAATATAAGCAAGATAAAAGCTATGATAATATATTTCTTGTAATTTCTCCAGATTAAGTGAAAGAAACACTTAAAAGGATTGACGAACCAGGAGAATGAAGTGTCTGGGCGGCTAAGAAAAAACAAAAAAAGGCATGTTAGTAACACTGTAAATACAACATCAGAGGCCAGTTTAGGCCCATCAGATTTCATTATCTTATTTTGTTTTTTACAGTCTCCTTGCAATCATTCTGAGCAAATGAAAATAAGAATTTATGAACGAGAGGAGGCCATTCTGCCAATCCGTGCGTGTCCAGTTCCTAGTAAGTGATTGATCTCAAAACTCTATAAAGTTGGGTCAGAAATGATCCCAATCCATACCCTCATCACTCCTCTACTCAATCCATACCTCATCACTCCTCTGCTCAATCCATACCTCATCACTCCTTTGCTCAATCCATACCTCATCACTCCTCTGCTCAATCCATACCCTCATCATTCCTCTGCTCAATCCATACCCTCATCACTCCTCTGCTCAATCCATACCCTCATCACTCCTCTACTCAATCCATACCTCATCACTCCTCTGCTCAATCCATACCTCATCACTCCTTTGCTCAATCCATACCTCATCACTCCTCTGCTCAATCCATACCCTCATCACTCCTCTGCTCAATCCATACCCTCATCACTCCTCTGCTCAATCCATACCCTCATCACTCCTCTGCTCAATCCATACCTTCATCCCTCCTTTGCTCAATCCATCCCTCATCACTCCTCTGCTCAATCCATACCTCATCACTCCTCTGCTCAATCCATACCTCATCACTCCTTTGCTCAATCCATACCCTCATCACTCCTCTGCTCAATCCATACCTCATCACTCCTCTGCTCAATCCATACCTCATCACTCCTCTGCTCAATCCATACCCTCATCACTCCTCTGCTCAATCCATACCTCATCACTCCTCTGCTCAATCCATACCTCATCACTCCTCTGCTCAATCCATACCCTCATCACTCCTCTGCTCAATCCATACCTCATCACTCCTCTGCTCAATCCATACCTCATCACTCCTCTGCTCAATCCATACCCTCATCACTCCTCTGCTCAATCCATACCCTCATCACTCCTCTGCTCAATCCATACCCTCATCACTCCTCTGCTCAATCCATACCTCATCACTCCTCTGCTCAATCCATACCCTCATCACTCCTCTGCTCAATCCATACCCTCATCACTCCTCTGCTCAATCCATACCCTCATCACTCCTCTGCTCAATCCATACCCTCATCACTCCTCTGCTCAATCCATACCTCATCACTCCTCTGCTCTCAACTTCATTTCCTCCATGAGTAAAACACTTGTTCAGAGTGGATGACAGACAGATAAATTTGAAGTAAAAGTTTCGTACAGGAACAACGTACTAAAGACTAAAACACACCACAGATTTTTCGTCACAAAGGACGGGAAAAGACTCGTCACCGTGTGGAACTTGTGTACATTTAAAAAACTCCCGGTGGAGTGTTTTTTTAGATATATATATATATATATATATATATATATATATATATATATATATATATATATATATATATATTAATTATTTTAGTAGGCGCCAATTGATTTTACCCCATTTTTCTCCCAATTTGAAATAGCCAATCTATTATTCTAGGCTCAGCTCACCACTACCACCCCTGCAGTGACTCAGGAGCGGTGAAGACGAACACACGCGGTCCTCCGAAGCTTGTGCCGTCTATCGACTTTTTTTTTTTCACTCTGCAGGCCCGCCAGGCAGCCACATCAGAGCTACATTGTCAGAGGACAATTGTCTGGCCATACTACAGGGGTCGCTGATGTGCGGTGAGCCGAGGACACCCTGGCCGACCTAAGCCCTCCCCACTTGGGCGACACAGAGTATTGATTAGGGTTAACTTGTTTTAAGATTTCATAGCTTCAGGGTGGAAAAATAGAAATAATCAACAAGATAAAAAAGTCTGTTGGAAAACCTGTCCATGTGCGCTAGTGCCAGTGGTTGGTATAACTTTTGGGGTGCGGCCTTATTTCATGCTAGCATTGAGTAATTTCGATGGCTGCGCAGAGCGGGTCACCAGTGTTTCAAACTAACTAGGTAAGGGGAGGTTTATTTGAAAATTAGGCACAGACAATCCCATTATGAAAATAATAAATGGTGAAATAGAAGGAGCAAGTGTGCAAAACAAAGAGCACACTTTTTAAAAATATAGTGCTAATATATACATGTATATACTGAGCACTCGTTAATCACATCCGTCCCGGGTGTTTGCGGTTGACTCTTGAAAGCGGACCGATATAATTACTGTTGCAGAATTTGTATGTTAGTTTGAGAATGAGAAGAGCTTTGTTCCTTGGAGTGTAATGGGTTGACCACTAGAGTTCCCACATGTATGCACGCTTCCTGAAAATCCATACTTGCTTGTTTCCTTAACAAATTAAGGATAATGGTCAATTGTTTAACTGTTTGTTAAAGTTAATGACACCTTGATAAAAAGGGCTTAGCCGATAGCTTTTTTCTGATGGGGGTATAGAGGCGTAAGGAAGTGAAAGCATGCGTGCATTGAGGAAGCCGAAGAGAAAGAAACCAAAACCAAAAAGCAAGCAAGAGATCTGTTTGTTCCAGGACCATACTGTGCAGATAAGTAAAGCAATCACTATGTGCGAAGTTCAGGGGGAACATATGAACTACTTTGATTTTTATTTGTTTAGTTGGGTAAATGACTTATCCGTCCTGATGTCAGACAGGATCCGTACATAGTATTGTTTAGTTAGTGCTCCAAATGAGAGCTAGCTTTATTTTTTTTGTTTTGTTATCTTAACACTAAAGAATAAAGTATTTTAATTCAGATCGATATGGGGGCAAAAAGAATACTTCAGTATACTGCCAAAAGTGTAGAGTACTCATCTACTGGTGAGACCACACTTTGAATACTGTGCCCTGTTGTGGTCACTACAGTACCAGAGGACACTGTGGACCTGGGGAGAATCCAACGAAGAGCACCAGGCTAACCCTAGAGCTAAAGGGAATGAATTACGGAGACAGGCTGAAAGAACTAAACCTATTGAGCCTAGAACAGAGAAAAAGGGAGGACTAAGTCTAACATTTTAAAAGGAATTAAAAAAATTAACCCCAACCAAGATTAAGACCAGAAAATAGTTAGAAATGAAGCGAAAATAAACTTAAGACATTGGGAAGGAAACATGTGTTCACACAGAGAGTGGTGATGGTATGGACTTGTAGATCTAATTTAAATATCAACTATATACCAACAAACACCATAAATATGATTGCAGTAAAGCCACATATCATTGGTATTATACAGCAGCACCAACGTAAAGATACACAGTAAAACATGTTGTTCAACACAGCTTTTATATTTCATGCGCTTTAGGATTTTTACACTTTATCTCCAAACCTCCCAGAATAGAAGATTGCTTCACTAGACACCTCTTTTTTTTAATTGTCTAAATTCAAATGGAATGACCTTCTAGTTACATTCAAAATGCCTCCAGCCTCTATTTATTCAAATCTAATGTAATAGGTAATTAAATTCATGAAACAGCCTTGCTTCCTCGTGCAATCTACCCTGGACAAATAAATATAAAAATGTGAGATGTATACATATTTTGTTAGAGCAAGATGAAGAGGGGAGATATGTTCACAGCTAATAATACAAATTGGTGCTAGTTCTTACACTTCCTTTTGTTAGCATGTATATTTTAAAATGTATTTAATTCATACTTAGGTTTCTCAAGTGGTTCTGGTTCTTTTCTTGCCTTGCCAACAGGGGATTTCTGAGCCTCTTCAGCATGTAACAAGTGGAACTCTGCTTCCACCTTTCCCTGTAAGAAAAATGATATATACGTGTGTGTGTGTGTGTGTGTGTGTGTGTGTGTGTGTGTGTGTGTATATAATTAAATCACTCCGTCAGAATGTTTGCTATAATTATGTAGACAAGGGCAAACTACATTTGTTTTTGTTTTGTGAAGTTAATTACATGTTTAAGATGTTTTAGTGCATTTAATTTTTACCTAAACTCAGTCCCATCAATTATTGTGTGTCACTATAACACCTCTGCAATACCCATTTCCAGCTGCGGAAGTGTTTCATTCAATTACAACAAAATTGAACTTAAATTATTTCTGTGCTATAAATAGAACAGTGTTAAAATGTATTTTATTTAACACAAGTTTAACGATAACAGTAACAATTAACACTAAAGATAATATCCTAGCTGTTTGACAATCATTTGGAACAGGAGCTGCTGTCATGCAGATTTTGCAATAGGTATTTTATTTGTGTATCATATTGGTAAAATTGCCAGAGTTGTTATGAATGCTCTCGATGATTAGGTACAATGTAAATACTGTTATTTTCAATATAGCTTTTTATTGAACTAAATGTGATGTTTACCGTAAGTTCACCAGATTTGGCAAAGGGCCACCAGCCTCTGACACGTTTTTGCTGGAAAATTGAGATTTTTTCAGCTTTATTTATCATATCCAGGTTGCAAGCTTTTGCTGACTTTACACCTCGACTGAACCCATGCAGGTCCAGTTCAATGGCCCCTAGAAAAAAACAAATAATTTTTTGTAAAGGGAGTGTAAAATTTCACATTCAAATGTTGAAATATCTTAATACCCTATTAAATTCCCTAAGCAACAGAAATGATCAATGTGTCCCATGTTTCAAAATGAAGAGAAGAGCTCATGTAATGCTATCTTGTTTGGATTGCAACTTTAGAAGCAGTTAATCAGGATGAGAGATGGATTTTAACTGAGCATCAACATGCAATCAAGTTATGTTATATTGAGGGCTTCTGATTTTCGGTTTTAAATGATAAAATCTGATAACAACCCGATACAAAAAAAATGAAATAGGGGTCTAGCCAAAAAACAGGAAAAACACTGGTTACTCAATTCACATTGACTCACTCCTTTCCCCATTTAAAAAAAACAAACTACTACAAAAAAACAAAAACAAAAACAAACTACCTTTCCATGCAGCTGGGCAATGTCCCTCCTTCCTGACTCGTGTCTATCACTATAAATGTATGTTTTTGTGATTTTATTGTATTTTTTTTAAACCCAACACCTCCTTATGCCAGACAAATATATCCGGTTTAGCAAGGGGCTACTCTAGGTATGACTATGAAAAAC
The DNA here is from genome assembly GCF_017654505.1 of Polyodon spathula. NCBI lineage: Eukaryota > Metazoa > Chordata > Actinopteri > Acipenseriformes > Polyodontidae > Polyodon > Polyodon spathula. The sequence continues at coordinate 746,100 of NC_054560.1, forward strand.
CTTTTGATAGAAATATATTTTTTATTTGGGGTGAAGGTGGGGGGCCCACTATAGAATCTGATGGGATTCCAAGGTTCCAAGAGCCTGGTCTGATCCTGGTCCTCTCCCCGTGGGTGACTTCAGCAACCAAGTCCTGATGGAAGTCTGAGTGGTATGGTCCCAGGCAGCAGTGGTGGCTGGACAGGAGGTTGCAGCAGTCCTCCCCCTACTTCGCTCTGACTGCGCTCCGAGCCACATGCCCAAGCCGGAACATGCCCCCTTTCCCCAGTACCTGTCCTGGATATCGATCACCCCAACCGACCACCCCCACTTACCTCGTGACTGATTGGCTCTGTCAATCCTACCAGGGGGTGCCCCTGTGGGCTGGCATACAATGGTTTTCTGGCACAGTGGTTCCTTGCCACCATAGTGGATGCAGGGGAGGTGGCCTTCCACCCCTTCAACAATGGCGGGACCACCCACCTTCTCAGCAAGGCTAAGCCTGGCAGCCTTTCCTTAGAGGTCCCCTTTGAAGATTTGCCCATTTGTCAGGGAAGCTAGGACTTGACTGTTTTTAAATCTAGATTAAATCATTTTTATAAAATTAACTTTTTTAACCTAAGCTTTTAATATTCTTTTATATTTATTTTTACTGCTGTTTTATTGTCTTATCTGTGTTAAAGCACTTTGAGGTCCTTTGATGAAATAAGTATTGTATAGTATTGAATTAAACACCTTTAAAACTGCAATATTTTCTGAAAGATGTGGATTGAAGAAAGAAACAAAAGGCAACAAAGCAGGGTGTTCCACTGCTCGCCCAAGTGGCTGAACGCATCTATCTGGTCAGTTGTTGTATCTCATACTTTATGTAGCCAAACTGGCTAGAAAAGAAAGTGTGTCATCACGTAGCCAGGTGTTTAAGCTCTTTGTTTACGGCCATGATGAAACACGTGGAACGATATAAAAAAATATGCCACATTAGCCGCGAAAAAAAGTACATTTTTTCTATATGCCAGTAACTGCAACGTTATTGAGACATTTCTTTATGATGTATTATTGTTTTAGGGTTAAGTGTCAACCATCATTCTTAAAAGAAAACACACAGCTAGAAGAACATAGCCATTCTTTTAATTTCAGCTTCCATTTAAAAACAAAAAGTGCAACCCTATTAATACAGATTTTAAGACAATCTGTGCCAGTCACACAAAGCCATATATAAAACACTGGATCTCAAGCCAACGACTGTAGTGGACACACTCGTCACTATACTGGCCAGTAGAACATAACATAGCATAAAATAAAGCAGCAGAGGAATAAGATGCAAGACTCCTAAACCATTACAACAGAAATGAAATGGGCTATATAAAAGTTGCATTGCAGTTACCACTACCAACATCATGATACGTTTGATTGAGAGGGAATGTTTGCTATCTGAAATTGGCATATTACAAAAATTGTATGTTTCAGCGATAGAAATTGTGAAGAAAATGGGGAAACTACTAAAATTTTAATGCCATGTTTTACAGTGTGGGTTTTGTGAATACATGTAATAGTAATATACAAAATTGGTTTGGAAATAAGGCAAGTGCTGAACTGCACACTTACCCAAAAAGTCATCAGAAGAAAGTCTTTCAAAATCCCAAACTTGGAGAACAAGCTCTGCTGGAAGCTTGCGTTCAGTCTTGTCCAAAGAGAAGATATTGTCCCTTTTGTTCACAACCAGTAGTTTCTCTGCAGGCAAATAGTTGAAGGGGAAGACAAAACGCCAGTTAAAGTTTCCTTCTCCAGTCAGCGAGTTATAGTGCACATCAGTCTCCTGCTTGTCATCTTCCAGACCTTTTAGCCACCTACAAAATAAAATAACATAATTAGCAAACATCATCTGGAAGAACACAGATTCTATGCGGGACATGTATCAAGATTGACAGATGCAGAGCTAAATTGGCAGCGTGTAAATTAGCACTCTGCTGCAGCACAAATTTGATTCTATCTCAAATATATTATATTAGCCCAAAATTAATGAGACATGGCATAAGCTGGCACATGTAAATGCTTAAATGCGCTGCGCCGGGGCTCAAAATGGGCTACTTCAATAAGATGGTCATTACCTCAATAGCTTGACACGTTAAAAAAAAAAAGAAAAAGTGCTATCTATACAGTAAATAACAATATAAGAAAACAGGCGAATGCAATGTCTAAATATATTACACCACATAACACACATAACAATTGCATTAGCGAAACAGCAGCAGGAATATAAATAAAAAATAAAGGCTCAGATCAAGGGAAATCAAGGTGAAATAAACATAATTCACGAAAACAGAAAATTCGAAAAGTACAGACACTAAATCTAAACGAAACGTGAACCAACAAAAGAAAGAACAAGATGCCATTACCGTTTTCGGTGTAGCCAAATTCCTCTTCTAGCTGTGACTAGTGCGTGTGTTTCACCTTCATTTCCCTCAGCCGCCTTTACTTTTATTTCTGTTCCTCCTCCTGTTTTGCGTATGCAGTTTTACGTGGTGTAATATATAATGTATTATTTTCTTGTCGTTATGTGCTTTTATTATTTTCATTTTGAAACCTCTAACCTGCTGCTGTTCTTTCTAGGATGCTTTTGAAAACGAACTATTTAAAGCTCATATGGCCTTCCTAAATATAGATTTTTAAATAAAAATAAATAATATTATCAATGCATGCCTGTTTTCTTACGTTCACTGCACAGTACATGTAATTTCTTTGTTACGTGTCAGCTGTAAAGGACTTCAAAAAGTAACACGAAGGTTTTCATGCTTGATATTCACACTAGGCTATTAGTATGCTAAACAGGAGGTATATTTTTTATTGATGTGTACAGGCTACTGTAAAAAAAACGGCTGATTTAGTTATATAAAAGGCGATTACAATGTCACAGATGGTTCTGGCATGTCCCTTATGCTATAAGTCATTAGATCCTTTTGTATGGAAGGCCTCTGTTGTAAGGGTGTGTGTTTCTTTGATGGACCCAGATTCAGTTAAAATGTGTTTGCTCACTGACGATAGGAATGAGAATGCAGAGATGGGAGCCCAGCTAACAAGATTTGAGTTTTTGCAGGTATCAGGCTTTTAAAGACTGTCACCCACACCTGTGAGCAGAAACTGACCCAAGACTGTCACAGCTATTGGAAGCAGGCTGATCTTTGGGCAACAACTTGATAATTTGTGAAACTGCAACAAATATTGTAATGAGTGTGACTGTAATGTGTTTTAAAGAATTTAAAACCAGTAGAAAATATTATTAGCAGATCTGTGTAAGGTCTGCATTGCATTGAAGGTCAGACTGGCCTGCTGAAAGTTCCAAACCTTCCTTATCAGCAAAAGCATCTTTTTTAATTAGACTCAGAGTCTCAAAACATTCTGATCCAGCGAGAGCAGAATGGCAGATTCTATGGAGCACAGTAAATATGCTAGAAGCAATCAAACTAGGTTTGATTATAGTAAGAAAAAACTAAAGTATTTAAATAAATAAGAAACCTAATATAATAACATTGAGTAAATGAATGAGCAGTCCTGAGTGTAAATATTCAATGAATATTAATATTAAAAAATTAGCCCATTGCCTTCTGTGTTTATCAGTGAGGTAAAATAATAGATTGCAGTTTATAAGAGATTGCTATTTTGACATATCTAAATACATGCCATACAATCATTTAAAGTATAAACTGTAACTTTACATATACAGTGAACCGCTTTGTGACCTCATCCTTACCTGCCTGTAGCACAGGCAGTGCTGAAAATGACTCATTGGTTTTGGCCAATGTAGCTGGGAATTTTTGATGGTCAGCAGTTTAAAAGCCAAGATCCTCTCTATAATGAGCGATCTTATTACTTTTAACAAACAGAAATACCTTTCGGATAACAGAAGACAGGAGTTTATCTTACAATAATCATTTATCTAAATATCACAGAAATGAATTAGAACCTGGCAGGAAGAGATGGGAATGGAAAGTGTAGGACGTGCTGATACGTTAAGTTAGATATTGGTTTGAAATAAGAGTATTGAAAAATGCTTAAGATAGTGTTTCATACTAATCAATCCTAAAATTGGCAAAAAGCAGAGGTTGTCTTAAAACCTGCTTTAACTGGATTTTGTAAGGTCAGACTTGGTTCAGTCACTATAACATTCTAATATATTAATGCTAGCCTGTATTTAGATAGAAATAACTGGACCTTTCATTAAAAGCTTAAAACATGTATCAATAGAGTAAAATAATATTACAATTTCTAGGGGTAACTGTTATACTTAAATAACTTAATTAGAAATACATCTTATAATGCCATTTAAAGATAAACTGTTGAAAGAACATAATAAAAATTTATTATCAGTTTCTCCAACTAAACAAACAGTGTCTTAGAATTACAATATCAATTAAACAAAAGAATATACAGGTTTAGTTTATATAAAGATTTTCTGCATTAATAAACAGATGCACTTATTTGTAGAGAGAGCTGTGGATTTTGAAAGTGAAATAGATCATTTTAAACTCTACGGTTTTTCTGTAAATGTTGGTCTCAGACACACAGTATAATTCTGGAAGGGTATTAGATCTTTGGTTTCTCAAAGAAGGATGTATCTCATTATTGTATATTATAAGAAAATAATGAAAGCTTAGTTATAAAATTAGGATCTACTTTTTTTTGTATTATCTGAAAAGATACCGGTCCAGACGCCTCTTGAATCTGCCAAAAAATGACTTCATACGGTGAATTTGGAAAGGTGCTTACAGTGGAGTTTCATATTAATTAAAACACTGGGCTTGGCAAGTAAACGAGGTGTGTGGAAACCTGCTGGTGCAAGCGAATTTTAGAAACAGAGAGAGGTCAGTTTTAGTCCAAGCTATGGTATAAGCTAATATAAGGCTATTATGTTTAACACGTTTTATTATAGCTTAAATTTTAATGGAAATAACTGAACTGACCACTGTATGCTTATTCAAAGGCTTGTGATAACCCCCTATATCACATCTGTATGTGAAGTTAAACTGGCCCGTTGACAACACACTGAAAAGGTAACATAATATACGGCTACGAGGGACACATCATTTTGACTAGGGATGCACCGAATTCAAGTTTGTCTCAAAAGGTTCGGCCGAATACCGACTCCTACAAAAACTGTCAAGAAAACTGAAGGAAACTGTTGAATGCAAAACAGACTGGCAGCTACTAACAAGGGACGTGCACAATCTATAGTTTTGAGCCTTTTAGTTAATAGTATTTTTATTACCAAATGGAAATATATCACTGAATATGATTTCAGTTTGAAACACAATTTACCGCTAGACCTCAAAATACAGAACCAAGAAAGGAGAGCTGCATCTTTGCCGTAACCCACTATTTTCTTTAATGACGTTTCAGCCTGTGTCACCTGATCTGAGAGTAGGGTTGCCAACAGTCTCCAGAATCTCGGGACGCTTTAGAAAGTCAGGTTTTGTAACTCACCTCTCTAAACTGCAATGTATTCAGTAAAGTGATTGTGAATTGTGCAAACTGTTGCTAAATTAATTGATTGTTTTACTTAGTTATTACCAAAACCACACACATGCATGTGAGGATCAGACCTATACAGGAGCTGATTGGCTTTCTGAGTCTCTGACTGGGCGGGATTGTGTGAAGCAAGAAATATTAAACAAATAGAAACTTTACCTGCTGCCACAAGGTTAAATGAAAGAGTGCAGGTGAGTGCAAAGTTATCTATAATAATGGTGTTGCACTATTCTGATAGATACTGTTTACTGTATTAAAATTTTTTAAAAAATCAAGCAATACAAGAATCGCAAACACATTTACTAAATTGCTGAAGCAATTCACACTCCCTTGACATGTGGAATACATTGCAGTTTAGAGAGGTGAGTTAAAAAACCTGACCTGCCTTAGTGTCCCGAGATTCTGGAGCCTGCTGACAACCCTATCTGACAGCTGTGAAGAAATAATTACCGTGATGAGTGACCTGAATCTCCCTGCGAAATAAAACCCACCGTGTGTGTGTAACACATATCATAGTTTTAAAAATATTTTAATAAAACACAGCAGTTCCCAAATAAATCAACTTGTATTGGCACATTACAATAATGTAAGTTAATTTACTAAAGCATACTGTTCAACGACGTCTTGCACATCTGACAGTTGTAAAGTTATAAAATTTTGACCCAGCTTAATATAATCAAATAGAGCTGGTGTTACATATCAAAAACATCTCTCAGAAATTTTTAGGGAAAGGAGGGGTGGAGGATAGTGAACCATGAGCTCACATTCAGTTCATTTTGAAACAGAGTTGACCGAATCCTTCTAGAAAATATAATTAATTCAAAGATAGGAACTATCAAGGCAGGCTGATGATCAGATTTAATTGGGACTCCTGATTTATTCAATGGAGGGAAAATCCTATAAAAACCAAGGTAAAACCCCAGTCAAGTATTGCTCGACTTGCTAACTACTAGTTGTGTGGTCCATGCTCTGAGGATCTCTGAAAAACTGATTGCTGTTTGGTCGTATTCACAAGTCACTGCCGCCATAATGCTCTTTCCTATCGGCTACTTCCTGACTTTTTGTTTGCACCCAAATAAGACCAATTTGAAATCAGACTTATTTGTGAACCCTTTTAGATCTGGCACAGCTGTTCTGATGCTTCATAAATCTTATTTTAATATCACAGACTTAATTTACAAATGAGTCCCACCTACAATTTACCCATGCATATAATTAAGGCTTGACACACTTTAAAATGCATAGCTAATGAGCAGCGGAGCACATTGCACAGTGGTGCACATTGCACGGTGGAGTGCATTTTGGCGGTGCTAACATGGCCTTAACTTGCCAAAAGTGTCAATGCATGCAGGGCAATTTTAAGGCTGGCATAAACTCTGCGCTTTGGCCTTAATGCAGTCTCAAAAGCTTGACATATGACCCCCTATGTCTATTATCTAATGTTATAAAGAGGTTAAATAACATAAGAGATCCTGTCCAGCGACTACCCCGGTGGTGTGAGTTTAATTGTAAAGGGTAAGAAAAGCTCTCATGATCAAGTGTTTAAATCTGGTCGGTAACCTCGGCATAACCAAGGGGCCGCTGCGGCAGCCCACAAAACGGCTTCTGGGGCGCCACCAACAAAACTGATTTTTAACTCAATTGTCAGGTTGTAATACCTGCAGAAAACCAACAAACTTACAGAAACAGACTTGGGCAAAGCATAGAGTACAATTATACTGTATTTATTTAAAATAAATGGAAATCTTTGAACAAAGGTATTACTGCTATACCGCTGCTATCATCTTTTCAGTCAACAATCTTAAACCACCCAGAATTCACAATGTAAAACCACCCAGAATTCACAATGTAAAACCATCCAGAATGCACAATGTAAAACCACACAGAATTCAAAACAGTGCTCATCTGTGCAACAGCAAAGATAAATAATTATTAAAATGGGTTTAATTTACAATTACTGGCTGCCCATTACTTCTGTGTTTCTTAAATAAAACCAAAAAACATTTATCTTAAAATAAAACAATTTATTTAATTTGGCCAACTTCACCCCTGTCGTTCCGCTGGCTCAGCACTTCGCATACAGTTACTGCATAAGCATTGATTACGTACTTCCACATGACTTTGGCTGCGTGCCTTGGAACAGTTGCCAAGCAACCACTGACAGACTGCGTGCGGTGTGAGAAAATCACTCCAGCAAAAAAAAAAAAAAAAAAAAGAAGCTGGCTGCGCAAGTGCCAAGGCGGTGGATCTAATTAATGTTTTTTTTAAATGTAATACATTGATAGAGAAACGCATAGACAACCACAGGTGTCTGGAGATTTGGATCATGATGCCCTACTTGTTCTTTACCTCCTGCTGAGCTCAAATGAGGTCAAAGAAACAATCACTTCTAACCTTGTGTGTTTACAAACACCTATACAAATGAATTGTGGTTTGTTTGGTTTTTTCCTGTCATGTACTGTACAGTGCTTTGTGATACATTTGTATAAAAAGCACTATACAAATACAATGAATAAATAAATATAAATAGAATAAATACTATATCTAGTGTTGGATCAAGGTAGTTTATGAACATAACATAAGAAAGTTTACAAACGAGAGGAGGCCATTCGGCCCATCTTGCTCGTTTGGTTGTTAGTAGCGTATTGATCCCAGAATCTCATCAAGCAGCTCCTTGAAGGATCCCAGCATGCCAGCTTCAGCAACATTACTGGGGAGATATACTGTGTCAAAGTAATAGTAAATATAAATATACTTACCCTTTTACATAAATGTCACTTGACTGCTGGCCTGTAATAAAGTTTTCATCTTCTAAGATGACGTCTTCAGTGTTCCAAATTATTATCCTCAACTCATATCTTAAAAATAAAGCAAACTGTTATAGATGGCAAAAAACAAACAAAGCACAAAAATATCAATATTACTTCAGCGTAGGATTTAAACCTGACATATACCAAGTAGCTCTGTGTGTGTTTGTGCATCCAGTGTTTTTTTTTCGATAAGTTATAATTGTATTTATTTATTTATTTGATTAATTAGTTTTAAAAAAAATAAGTCATTTTGCTAAACAATTTAGAATTTACTTTTCAGAAGTATTGGAATCTACTTATTGTATTTCTCAATAAAACCTTCAACTCTTCAGCAGTCTGGGATAGGAACTATTATATGTCCATTTCTATTTTAAGTTCTTACAGAGTGTGGACAGAGCTGCAGCCTGCTTGTAGAGTAGCATTACAGCCTTGGATTTGTGACTGAAGTGGCTGGTGTGGACAATCGAGTCACAGGCTCAGGTGAGTTGCATTGTGGGGGTAACGAGTCCGTGTTTTGGCACTTTCTTTTTAGACACTCTCACTTCTGGTGATGTCACCCAAGTATAAATAACCGGATAAGTATTAGTTTCCGAGTACAAGTAAGAATAGTATAAATAATGGCTTCTCTACATATTAAGACATTTACCCTTTAGGCTTTCGTGGAGATATGTCAACAGGAGGTCCTGGGGGAGGCATGTCCATTGGGAACATATCCACCCACATCTGCAACTGACCCTACAGAGCACAAACAAAACAAACATATCTTCAAAACAGATATAAGGTAAACGAGTGATGCAAACTAAAGACACTGAGCAGATCAAACATGTTTTAACAATATGTGGCATTAGCAGCTTCAAAAAGACAGTCAGACTTGAACTAAATTTATGCTGTATAACTTGAGCACCTGGATAGGTCTCTTTACTGTAATGCATAGGTAGAACCCATTAAAGTTTAAATGCATAGAACTAACAAAATACAGTCAACTCTCATGAATACAAATTTCAAGGAACCAGCAAAAAAAAAATCTGTCTTATCTGTAATTATCAAGCTAAATGAATGCTGTCAGTGTTTACTGAGGTTACAGTAACACTGAAATCAAATTTCAATGACAGTACAATGAAAAGTATTAGACATTTTAAAGTGCTGTGCATTTTCTTACTATCACTAAGTGAACATTACACAAGGGTATATTACATGTGCAGTACTGTACTGTTGAAATTTATAATACAACGTTATTACATAGTAGTCCCATATACAGGCACAAAAGCAAGATGTCCTCAACATGGGGGTAGTTACCAAATCTTAAACGCTGCTGACTTGCATCCACAGTTTGCTGTTCATAGGCCTGCAGGAATACTCAAATCCTGAGCTACATCTTTATTTTTTTTTATATGGCAGTGCATTATCCACCACTTTCAACACTGTTGTCTGCAATAATGCATGTTTTTTATATGGCCACTTATTTCAGTCCTTCATGGAAATGGCAACGATGCATGAGAACTATTGCAATTCAACTATTCATGAGAACTATAGCAAGCATTGACTCATGGGGTGAATAATTATCTAACCAAGACATTTCAGTTTTTTTTCATTTTTCATTAACTGTTGTTTCACAATAAAAATCCTCTTGCCTCTTCAAAGTGTTGAGTAGGTTGTGTAAATCAAAGGAAAAAAAGTCCCATTTAACAGCATCAAGATTTCACGTTGTAACACAACAAACTGTGAAAACGTCCAAGGGGGGTGAACACTTACTATAGGCACTGTATAGCAACTCAACTCTGCATGAGAGCTACAGCAACTCAACTATGCATGAGAACTACAGCAACTCAACTATGTACGAGAACTACAGCAACTCAACTATGCATGAGAACTATAGCAACTTTAGTCTCAAACAACATTAAAATACAGTACAAAGATGTTTATCTGTTAATACATTTCCCAAGATCCTTTACATTCATCTGTTCAAATTAGGGCAATTTGATTCAAAATGTTCTTCCCTGCGGGGGCTCAAATATTATTTGCAACAGCATTGCCAAATTTGGCCAGAACCATGTAGAAAAATTGTAGTATCAGAAAATATGTTTATTCCAACTTCATTTGAATGAGAATTGATTGTATTTCTAGAAAATAATATATATTGTCATCAATGTTTATGTCTGAAGGTATTAATATGAAAGACATATAAATTATGAAAAGTTGAATTGCATTTTTAAAGGGTATTTAAGCTATTGTGATAGAAACAGAATGATTCCTGGTGGTAAATCTCCCTCCCGACCTGTGAGGGTACTAAGAAACGGGAACAGAGTACCCTGGACTGGTTGGCCGGACAATTGTTTCCCAGGGTTAAAAGGAAGTTGGTCATCTAGAAAGGGGGCGGCGCTTCAGTGCACTACCTCATCGACCCAGAAGGGAAATGATGTGGCAACCGCGGATTGGAGGAGAGGCTACAACTGTTTACCAAGAGGTCATGTGTGACTGACAAAAAGGGGATGAAGCAACGTGAAATGTGTTCTGAAAAAATTTGTTTTTAAAGTGTCTGAAATCTGCTTGGAAGTGGGGATAAAATCAGATATGAAAATGGATAAAATCATGTCCTGAGAAGATTGACATCAGCTCTGAAGAGGGCCCTGCTGTCTGCCTTGAGAGAGACCGTCTTGCAAGTACCTTGCGAGAGACTGCCTTGCCAGTGCTTATTAGAAGCATAATTGGTCCAATTAATCAATTTAGTGCACAGTTAGAACAAAAACCAGGAGGGAGAGCGACCCTCAGGACCAGGGTTGAATAGCCCTGAATTAATATATGTTTGAAACACTATATTAAAGTTAAGAAAAGTAACATTTATTTTGGGTTCGTGACCACTGATTTATCTACACAATATATAGAAATTACAAAAGCAGATGTAAAAAAAAAATAATATTAATGTATTTAACATTTACTCATTATACACTGTGGGAAGAGGGATATCATTTTTGTTTGTATCCTGTATCCTAGTATGTGCTGACTATGATTTACAGTTACTTACACATATGCTTCAAGTTCTTATCTGCTTGTGGGTCTGGGGTTTCGTTCCTATTAATTGTTGAGAGCTTGTGACGGAGAGTGAATGAATCCAAATCAACAATCTCCCTCTCGACCGGTGAGGGCACTGTACAACAGGAGCTGCGGGCTTCCTACTGAATGGTTGGGCAGTTCATCCCAGGGACAGTCGGGAGCCGGCCATTCAGGAAGAGGGCGGCGTTACGGTACCTTGAGTCATCGCCCTAGTACGGTGAGCGAAGTTTCAGTCATGAATTGGAGGAGACGTGGTTGAACTAGCTATCGGAGGGGGCGGGGCTTAGGGTACTTTAGGGGGACGTGACGCTGTAATCGGCTCCTTTGTTGTGGTTAATGGGAGGAGACAAGGACGGGACCTTGAATGAAGTGTGGGTTCATTGAGAAGTGTTGAGTTTGTTTTGCCAGACGGCTGATACGAAGCTGGAGCTGCAGCGAGAAGCCCAGATCTGAATGCGCACGAGCACCAGCAATCAGAGCACCGCACCTGCACCAGAGCACCCAGTTTGGAGACGTGTTTTCTGTGGTTATTATTTCGGGACTGCAACCCCTTTGTTTTGTAGCTGGTAATACCCATTGCTGGGTAGAACCAGCTTTATTATTTTGAGTCCAGTTTTTGCTGGCAATACCCATTGCTGGGTAGAGCCAGCTTTGTTATTTGAAACCCGGTTTAAAAAGGGCATTAAAAGAAACCTGACCGGTAAACTTTGTGTTTGTCCTTTGTTGGAGCACCTCAAATCACCTATACACCGGAGCACAACAAACCACTTTGCTACAGAGCTGCATGCAGACCTTTGCCTAGCCAGTTTTTTTAATTAAGTAAAAATGTTTCTTTGTATGAAGAGATAAGACAGTTAAAACAGTAAATGTGAATTTATTGATAAGAAACAAATCATTTGTAAGTTACAAATTACAGGTGGAGCCGTAGTTAATTTCATTTGGAATATAAACTTAATAGAATGGCAATAAAAATGTGCATTTTAAATCTCATATGGGAGATACTGAAATTGAAGGAGGAATCTATGAAAAAGACCTAGAAGTTTATGTTGACTCAGAAATGTCTTCATCTAGACAATGTGGGGAAGCTATAAAAAAAGGCCAACAAGATGCTCAGATATATTGTGAAAAGTGTTGAATTTAAATCAAGGGAAGTAATGTTAAAACTGTACAATGCATTAGTAAGACCTCATCTAGAATACTGTGTTCAGTTATAATAATAATTTACAAGCAGACAATATTGGGCCCAAATTAAAGGCACACAATTAAAAAAAGAATTAAAGATTTAAATGTATTTTCTTTTCTTTATTAATAATTAGATAATCATGCCAGAAAAACACTTGAAGAATAGAAAGTGTGTTATCTGAAAAACTCAAAGAATTTTAGCAAATTATTTCAACAAATTGTCTCTGTACTTTTAAGGCTGCATTGCATTTTTTTTTATCTGGATGATGTAGGCACTACCGAGGACTGTTGCAAACTGGCACCAATACAAATGCAGTCTGTGAAACAGAGTATCAAATCTGTGTACTTTTTGTGGTGTACAGTGAGAATGCTCATTGAAAATCTCCATGTCACATAATTACAAAGAAGAACATAAGACCATAAAAAAAGTTTACAAACAAGAAGAGGCCATTCAAAAGTCCCTTGGGTCGACATTGTCAATACCTTTTAGAATTCTGAATGCTTGAATCAGGTTGCCACTTAGTCTTCTTTGTTCAAGACTGAATAGATTAAATTATTTTAGTCTGTCTGCTTATGACATGCCTTTTAAACTCGGAGTGATTCTGGTTGCTTTTCTTTGCACTCTTTCTAGAGCAGCAATATCCTTTTTGTAGCTAGGTGACTAGAACTGAACTAATGCATTGTACAGTTTTAACATTACTTCCCTTGATTTAAATTCAACACTTTTCACAATATATCCGAGCATCTTGTTGGCCTTTTTTATAGCTTCCCCACAATGTCTACATGAAGACGTTTCTGAGTCAACTTAAACTCTTAGGTCTTTTTCATAGATTCCTTCTTCAATTTCAGTAACGGTATAGTGCTCTGTGTGGAATGGACTACAGAACTCCATGAAGTGTTTACAAAAAAGTATTTTTTTTCATCATATTCACACATCATAGGTAAATAAACTAGGCCAGTCCTTTTTTTCAACTTTTACTGGGGAAAGAGATTCTTATTCTAATACTGCAGTGTATCCATGTCGTGCTCCATCTTGCAATAATGCTGGTTCTCTGGTTGAAATGAGTGGTGTATTGAGGGAATCAGATACTCAGATTCAAGGGGTACAGGCTATAGAATAGTATAGAGAGCACTCATTTTGTTCTGTCCAGTTACCTGTTCCATGCCTGGCTTGTCCTTATGGTAGAGTGTCCTTGTCTCAATATGTTCTGGAACCAGCCTGTATCCAGCAGCAGGAATTTCTGACCAGCGATGTAAAACGTTTAGGGCAAGATGCTCATAAGATTCCACCTTTTCATCTAAACCCAAGAACAAAGATTCAAAATGTTTGTGATTCTAGCAGAAACACTTTGTTAGGAATATGTTGTTACTATTATGGCAAACTTAATTTTAACAATTTTACAGCTATAATGTCCATCAGGGAAAATAAGCCTCAGGTACTATATTGTCAGAACCTTTCAACCTAAATCATGCTGCTAAAACAATAAATAATACCTGCTGTTTACCACAATGGAGTCATGCTGACTGTTTCAGTCTTGAGTAGTTTGGAGTTGAGTTTTCATAAGGGTATTATTCTTATTAATTCAACTTTAAAACACTGTCTGTTCACTTAATGAAAACCAGTGACAGAAATGTCTCTACTTCCAGTGATGTCATCGAAGCATGATCCTAGTATGGGAACCTCTGTTTCAACTCTTCTTTGTTCCAGGTAAAACCAATTCAGCTCCTTCAACCTATTTAGTAGCTTATTCCTTTAAACCTTTAGTGATTAGTGTGGATACTACCTAAGGTCCCAAAGTCCTTTTCGTATTGTGGGAACCAGACTAACATAATATTCATAACCTTTAATTTGTACTTTACACTTTTGACCATATAACAAAGTATATAGTTTGCATTTTATATGGTGTCCCCACAGACTGGTTTTAGACAGTGATGGGTGTATCCGCTCACACGCTCTGTGTGTATCCGCTCACACGCTCTGCGTGTATCCATTCACATGCTCTGGGTGTATCCGCTCACACGCTCTGCATGTATCCATTCACATGCTCTGGGTGTATCCATTCACATGCTCTGGGTGTTTGCAACACCAAAGTTTTTCTCTTGGTGGGACTGTTCTAATTCTAGAACTTCCATTTGGTATTAAAGCATACATTCTTGTGACCAACATGCACCACTTTAAATTTGTTAACTTTACATTTGATTTGAAACATTTATGCCCACTTACATTTGATATCCTGAGTGGCCATTTTAGCCTCTGTGTTACTTTATGTCGTATGCAGATTTGACAAGTTTGCTAATTATGTATATAAGAAACAGCAGGGGTCCTTGCACCTACCCCTGTGGACATCGCTCAGTACATACACTCCGTTGTATCCTCGCTGGTTTTAACACTGTTTTACAATATAGAATAGCAGGTTAAAAGAAAACATAGCTATAGTAAAAACACCCATGAACACACATACCATCTTCCTCAAAGACCGTTTTTCCAGTAAAGACTTGATCTCCGATGCAAATCTTCCCAGGCTGTAAATGGGGTCCATTCAACTGATGATCTTTACAGAGCTTGGTTAGTAATTCCGTGGGTTTTAGTGAATCCCGCCATGCATTGTAGCCGTCACTGTAAAAAGTACAATTTAATTATAAAATGGATTGGTCAACGTGAGGATCTTAACCTTTTTACACCCTCCCCGATCTGTGCCTTTCCACAACTTTATCCCGGAGTTGTTTTGAAAGCTCCTTGGTCTTCATGATAGTATTTTTGCTTTGGATGCACTACCCAACTGTGGGACCTTACAGAGACAGGTATATTTAATCTAAAATCATGTGAACCACTTTTATTGCACACAAATGGACTCCATTTAACTTATTGTGTGAATTCTGAAGGCAGTTGGTTGCACCTAAGCTTATTTAGGTGTGCTATAGCAAAGGAGGTGAATACTTATCTAATGAACACTTTTCAGGTTTTTATTTTAAATTGATTTGTTTTTTTCACACATTGAAAGTGTTGACTAGGCTGTATAAATCAAAGAAAAAAACAAATCCTATTTAAATGCATTAAGATTTGAGGTTGTAACACAACAAACTGTGAAAACGTCCAAGGGGGATGAATACTTTCTATAGGCACTGTAATTTTTTTTTGCTGTGTCTGGACAAAGACAACGCGTGTCTGTCCTCCACGTTAATAAATATAGTTGGTGAACTGGATTTCATGAGCTAGCTCGATTGCCCAAAACAGAACAACAAACATCCAGCAAGTTGTCGATGCCCTCTCAGAACTGACCAAGTAAAATTGCAAATTAATGTATTGATTGTGTTTTATTTGTTTGCTTCATTAACATGTAACACAATGGTATCCAACACAACTTAAAAGAAAAAAGAAGAATCTCAGACAGCATGAGCTTCCTCAGATCGCTGCTGTTCAATTAAAACTGGAGGCTGATTACAAGCAGAATTGGGCTTGTTTTTGAGAGTCACTGGTAGTAATTTGCATAAACACCCACTCTAAGATGGGTTGTGCTTGTTTTGGGCTTGTTTTTTTCTTGTGAGACTGTCACCTTCCCCTTCTGTCTTACAGGCAGCCACTGATTCCTGAACACCTCATTTTGTTGTTCGCAGGATACAGCAGGCAATGGCAATTTTGGGAATGAATAATGCACTTCAGTCCATTTCATCAGTATCTGTCACCTCCCTTTCATGTGCCTCTTACCCATATTTGCCCAAGCAAATGTTGAATGCTCCTCAGCAGATTTAATGAGTCGGAAGATACACTAGTTGAAACAGTATTCACTACTAATTACATTTGAAAAACAAAATGTCACGAGTAATCTTCAAAAACAGTACTTTACGCATAGCTAATTTATATATCAACCCCCACCTTTCACATTCATTTGCATGACGTTGGATGAAAAGTCCAGTTTACTCAAGTAAAATAAACTGAGCGAATGGAAACCCAAAAAAGCATTTTACACAAGACATTTTTCTCATTTAAATGTCTCGAGCTAAAAAAAAACTTGCATGGAAACCTCATGTTTGTGATGTGATGATCTTACAAATGCATAATGTATTACATATAAAGTTATTGTTTACAGATATTTGTTTAAATATTTCTTGTATATACAGTACACATGGTATTGACAGCGAGAAACACAGGGGTTACCAAATTAGACAGCAGACAATATCTTATGGCTGTGTTATTTGGTATCCCCTGTACATTTCAGGCAGCGGGGCTCCTAGAAATGTCAAACTTGCACATTGTGTCTACCTGTGCCCCATTATCACACACAGAGGGTTTGGTTGATATTTGGTGTATTTACAATGAGAAACACAGGGGATACCAAATTAGACAGCTGACAATATATTATGGGATCAAAAAAAGGACAGAAATTAATTTAGACATTTAATAAGCAGCTCACTTGCTCTTTGTGTTTAATTTTAGCATAGTTTTTACAGCAAGGTATTCTCAAACAGCTGCTTTAATACTAACACGGGCATAACACAGTTCATGGTAAGTGGTAAGTGGTTTTATACAGAACTGTAAACCCACAAGAGATCTACAACATGACGGTCCAGACACAGCAAAAACAAATAACAAGAAAGCCGCCCGCATTATCATTAAGGTGAACTACATTACTGCCATAGTTGGGCAGTATCGAAAATACATGTTCAGTGGCTCTCAAAAGTATTCACCCCCCTTGGACTTTTCCACATTTTATTGTGTTACAACATGAAATCAAAATGGATTTAATTAGGAGTTTTTGCCACCGATCAACACAAAAAAAGTCCTACTGTCGAAGTGAAAAATAAAATCTATAAATTGTTCTAATTTAATTACAAATATAAAAAAGAAAATAATTTTGCATAAGTATTCACCCCCTTTGCTATGACACACCTAAATAAGCTCTGGTGCAACCAATTGTCTTTAGAAGTCACATAATTAGCTGAATGGAGTCCATCTGTGTGCAATTAAGGTGTTCCACATGATTTCAGATTAAATAAACCTGTCTGTGGGAGGTCCCACAGTCGGTTAGTACATTTCCTAACAAAAACTATATCATGAAGATAAAGGAACATTCAAAGCAAATCCGGAATAAGGTTCTTCAAAAGCACCAATCAGAGGTAGGATATAAGAACATTTTGAGAATATGGAAATGGAGAGAATATGGCCGTCCTCAAAAACTGAGTATCCGGGCGAGAAGGGCACTAGTCAGGGAGGCCACCAAGAGGCCTATGGCAACTCTAAAGGAGTTACAGTCTTCCACGGCTGAGCTGGGAGACACTGAGCGTACGGTAACAGTAACCCGGGTGCTTCACAAAACTGGCCTTTATGGGAGAGTGGCAAAAAGAAAGTCATTGTTGAAAAAAACTTGCATCAAATCTCGGCTAGAGTTTGCCAGAAGCCATGTAGGAGACTCTAAGACCAGGTGGAAGAAGATTCTATAGTCTGATGAGACGAAAATAGAGCTTTTTGGCCTCAACTCTAAGCGCTATGTTTGGTGCAAGCCTAACACCGCACATCATCCTGAGAACACCATCCCTACCGTGAAGCATGGTGGTGGCAACATCATGCTATGGGGATGCTTCTCTGTGTCAGGGCCTGGAAAGCTTGTGAAGATAGAGGGCAAAATGGATGCAGCAAAGTACAAAGAAATCCTGGAGGAAAACCTGCTGAAGTCTACAAGAGACCTGGGACTTGGGAGAAGATTCACTTCCAGCAGGGCAATGACCCCAAACATACAGCCAAAACCACACTGGAGTGGTTTAAAAACAAAAAGGTCAATGTCATGGAGTGGCCCAGTCAAAGCCCGGACCTCAATCCAATTGAGAATATGTGGAAAAAGTTGAAAATTGCTGTTCACCAAAGGTCCCCATCCAACTTGAAGGAGCTTGAGCAATTTTGAAAAAAATAATGGGCAAAAATTGCAGTGTCCAGATGTGCAAAGCTGGTAGAGACTTATCCAAATACACTCATGGCTGTAATTGCTGCCAAAGCTGCCTCTACCAAATATTGACTCAAGGGGGTGAATACTTATGCAATCAATTATTTTCTGTTTTGTATTTGTAATTAATTTAGAACAATTTGTAGATTGTATTTTTCACTTTGACATTATGGACTTTTTTTGTGTTGGCAAAAACTTCTAATTAAATCCATTTTGATTCCATGTTGTAACACATTAGAATGTGAAAAAATCCAAGGGGGTGAATACTTTTGAGAGCCACTGTAATTAAAATACGTATTTTCATTACATTTGTATTTTGTAATCTGTAATGCAAATGCCAATTTAGAAGTATTTTGTGTTTTGTATCGAAGATACATTTCCTGAGTATTTTGTAATTTCAAAATACTCGGTCAGTAATAGTTTAGAGATATTAACCTGCAGCTGTATAAAATTCTTATAGTAATCACGTATTCGACAAAAAAAAAAAAGATGCACACGCATGCGCCAGTTCATCTTGGGAGTAACTTTAAATCAGCAACGATGTGCTGGCTACCACACTGTCTTCCTGGAGACACCAGAAGATTCCATCAACTAATGCTTCAGGCTGCTGAAGAGCTGGGTCTTGTATCAGAATCTTCTAGTGGGAGACGCCTTGAAGAGGAAGAAGATGACTTCTTTGTTTTTATGGATAGCAAATATTTTTCCCAGATAAGAACTCCCTCGACAACAAGCAACAAAGCTGAGCTGGAGATCCTTCATTTTCTTGAGAGCAATACCCTTTCATAAAGAAGCTGTTTATATGCTTTAATACCATTCTTCCTTCCTCTGCTCCTTTTGAGTGTCTGTTCTCTTTTGCTGGCTTGATTTTCAGCCCCCAAAGAAATTGGCTGTCAGATGACCTCTTCCAGAAACTTGTTTTGCTGAAGAAGAACTGATAGAGAACTATACAGTGCCACACATCAGTACATCAATGTGTACTGAAAACTAGACTAATGTCATTAAATAAATACTGTTTGAATATTCAAAGGTGTTTGCTTGCTATAGAATTATTCCCCCTACCCCGTACAAAAAGAGTTCTAAAACTTTCTGGTGTTGAAAATTGTTATTTATTTTAAAACTGCATCATGACAGCAAAAAAAATAAAGGTGTTTGGAACATTAATTGTCTCTAAAGAGTCCTTTATCAAAATATTAAAAAACCCACATATTTCCTAAAGAGCAACTTTGAAGGATTACACTTATAACAGCCACCCAAAAGCATTCCAAAATGTTTAGGTTCAGGCCTTATTATCTACAATATCAATTTTATATATGTATATAAATAATCTGTTTTGTTTATTAAATGAATTTTGTAATTTCAAATTGCATTTTTTTCCAAATACAATTGTATTTTGTGTTGAGAATTCATTTCCTGAGTATTTTGCCCAACCCTGGCTACTGCTAACCATAAAATTGCCCTTCAGTCACTACTTTTTACTGTCTTGGAATCCACAGTTACAACTGACCTGCTCCCTGCAACATTTATAGTTAAGGATAAACATGCTCATTAACATTTACTCGTGAAATGCGGGTTTCCATGCAAAACTGGACGTGGATTTTCCCATGTGTTTTGTCACTACTCTACACTGTGCTGTTTTTAAATGTGATTAGAAATAATTTGAATTATTAGATTAATTCATGATAAAATGAATATTAAATAAGTCATTTTCATCAGGATTAACACATTTCTTTAAAGAAAGTAACATATTCAACCAAATCAAAGTTTAAGGATTATTCAAACACATAAAAACATTAGGGCACACTGAAAGGTGAACAAATATAAAACAAAACTCGTAAGAAATGTAAAAATGCGATATATTCTGTCATCTATAATAAATAGCTTTACAGGAAACAGGAAACGGTCTTTCCAGAAAAAGAGTCAATTCTTATAGCCTATCCTCCCACACAAATGACAGGCTTTCCTCATGTGTATACATCTATATCATTTCCATTGGATCATGATTAAGGAACATTATTATTATTATTATTATTATTATTATTATTATTATTATTGTTTTTAGGCTTTTTTCTTCTAAATTTAATTTAACTTTTTGTTATTGTTAGTCATTTGTTTCCCGTTTTTGTCCGTATCAGTTTTCATTAACGACTGTAACCCTAAAATTACATTTTATCAAAATGAAGAACTCCCCACTGCTTTCTCTACCCCCGCTTAAATTCCAGAAGTGTCTGGTCGGCTCATTGCACAATGGAATATGTCTAGAATCAAATGGAGTTTACATTCAAACAACCAAGACCTTTTCTTTCATGATTTACAGTTTAATAAATGTGGCACATGAGCTACTCATTTCAAGCTTGGTGTGTCGTATCGTGTTGTAAAGTATTGCGATGCATCGATACACGATGAATCGTCTCACCCCTAGTAGCAGGGTGACCTTTTATTTCTGTTAGTTTATTAGGTTCTTTCTTTCTTTCTTTCTTTCTTTCTTTCTTTCTTTCTTTCTTTCTTTCTTTTTTCTTTCTTTTTTTTTTTCTTTTCTTTCTTTTCTTTCTTTCTTTCTTTCTTACCTTCTCATAATCCTCCATTTCTTGTCTTTTCTCTTCGTTCTTTCTCCCTTTCCATCTTTTTGTAATTTAGAAGTACTCGACACGACAATTTAATTGGGAGGAGGGAAGTGGGGAGTTATTACATAATTAGTGCTTCTGTACATACTGTATTTTCAACATGGATGTTAGAAACACCTTTAATCTTTCCATGTGCTGTGCATTATAATGTTAACACCTGTGGGTGATATTGACAGTGATTTATGGTTGTTGGTATTGCAACCATACTACACAGAAGAGCACCACTATTGAAAAAAAATCCAATAAATCAGTGTGCCTGCGTGTCGTGTCAAATACCTCCTGTGTGTGTGTGTGTGTGTGTGTGTGCCTACCCCTGAACCACCACACCCCTTACACATACCTTAGCAAATACCTCCTGTGTGTGTGTGTGTGCCTACTCTGAACCACCACACCCCTTACACATACCTTAGCAAATACCTCCTGTGTGTGTGTGTGTGTGTGCCTACCCCTGAACCACCACACCCCTTACACATACCTTAGCAAATACCTCCTGTGTGTGTGTGTGTGTGTGCCTACCCCTGAAACACCACACCCCTTACACATACCTTAGCAAATACCTCCTGTGTGTGTGTGTGCCTACTCTGAACCACCACACCCCTTACACATACCTTAGCAAATACCTCCTCTGTGTGTGTGTGTGTGTGCCTACCCCTGAACCACCACACCCCTTAACATACCTTAGCTAAAGTACATCACCAACCTAATGTTAAATGGATACAAAAACTACATGTTGCAAAATCCCCAGCTAAATATAAAATATATAATGATGTGCAATGCTTTTAGTCATACAATTATTTGAAAACAGAATAGGTCGTGAAGGCCTTACTTTACACCTCTGAATTAACTATATAGCAAAGAAACTTTTTTAGAAACGGTCATGCAAATTCAGCAAGGTGGTAAATCGGTGCAAGGCAAAACATATTTCTAATGTGTATCAATGTGGAGCACGTGCAGCAATGTTCACTGAATAGTCAGATATTTTTTCTAGCACTAAAGAAAATATTATTCCATACCAAAATGAAATCTGCTCACAGTGAAAAGTTGGCCAATCACCATGCAATGATTATAAAATACCAGCACTGAACAAAAGCTGGACAGCTGGGTAAGGGTTGATTAAGAGAGTTGCTGGGGGGCTGCTGTGGCTACATTTGAAAGAATCCGGCTCGCATGTTAGAAACAAACAAGCACTTGGTGAAGCAATGAACAAGGTGTTATGAAAAAAGTCTTGCTCTCGACCAGATGTTGATTCATATACAAAGTTCTGCAAAGGTGTGTTGAATCCAAAATAATCCCCAAAATGTTGAATTAACTTTCTTCCTTGTATTTTAGGCATCTAGGTAAAGGTATTCAATAGTGGGTTACGTCGGTTTTTGGTTTGAAAGTGATACGATGATACTCACATGGCATACTCGCTTGATAGGCCACACGTTGCTCTGTGTCGACTGTAGAATCTGTTTTCCAGATCTATCTTAGTTTCCCCAATTACGTCATCTGATCCAATCATATCATAGTCTTTTATTACTATGGAAAGCAAAGACTCCATAGGGAACGTAGCTTGGATCTCAAATGACCTAAAATAAACAAATAGTAAAAAAAAAAAATTCAAATAAAAATTCTGAACTAACTTGCACTTTCCATTGCTAGTATCTGACTGAAACAGAAACAAAATCTGATGTGAACAACCAAATAAAATACAAAAAAAAACCCCAGTACAAGACCACAATCCAAGAAAAAAAAAATCTGTCAACACATACATATTTTAATAAATGTGTTTCTGGAGCCTACTCGATTCACACTCTTCAAGTGTCTTCAGTGCCTTTCAATTAAAGAACATTTAGAATGTAAAAACACATGCTTACAAAACATTTTATATTAAAACATGACATATAGTACTAAAGCTTGTTGTATAATAAATGGAGACACCCTGTTTGCTTACTGTACCAGAATTGAAGGCATTAATGTAAATTAGGAATAGCAGAGGACCTAATACTGATCCCTGTGGTACTCCACTGGTTACCTCGCTCCATTTTGAGGTTTCTCCTCTAATCAGTACTTCATGTTTTCTACATGTTAACCACTCCCTAATCCATGTACATGCATTTCCTTGAATCCTTACTGCGCTCAGTTTGAGAATTAATCTTTTATGCAGGACTTTGTCAAAAGCTTTCTGGAAATCTAAATAAACCATGTCATATGCTTTGCAATTATCCACTGTCGATGTGGCATCCTCAAAAAAAAAATCAAGCAGGTTAGTTAGACATGATCTCCCCTTCCTAAAATCATGATGACTGTCTCCCATGATACTTTCACCATATAGGTAATTTTCCATTTTGGATCTTATTATAGTTTACATAAGTTTAGAATTTGTATAATAATAGAAGTCAGGCTTATTGGTCTGTAGCTACCACCACTCACCCTATCCTGGCACAGGCTGCATTGGAAGTTCAAGCATAAACACCAACACCATCCACCTTTTCTAAATTCGAAGAGGAAAATGGCTGCAAGCGGGAGTGAATGTCATAATCTGGACAGTGAATATTGTTAGTTTAATCCAAACTGGACAGTGAATACTGTTAGTTTAATCCAAACTGGACAGTGAATATTGTTAGTTTAATCCAAACTGGACAGTGAATATTGTTGGTTTAATCCAAACTGCACAGCTAATACTGCTAGTTTAATCCAAACTGCACAGCAGATACTGTTGGTTTAATCCAAACTGCACAGCAAATACTGTTGGTTTAATCCAAACTGCACAGCGAATACTGTTAGTTTAATCCAAACTGCACAGCGAATACTGTTAGTTTAATCCAAACTGCACAGCGAATACTGTTGGTTTAATCCAAACTGCACAGCGAATAATGTTAGTTTAATCCAAACTGCACAGCAAATACTGTTAGTATAATCCAAACTGCACAGCAAATACTGTTGGTTTAATCCAAACTGCACAGCGAATACTGTTAGTTTAATCCAAACTGGACAGCGAATACTGTAAATTTAATCCAAACTGCACAGCGAATACTGTTAGTTTAATCCAAACTGCACAGCGAATACTGTTGGTTTAATCCAAACTGCACAGCGAATACTGTTGGTTTAATCCAAACTGCACAGCGAATACTGTTAGTTTAATCCAAACTGCACAGCGAATACTGTTAGTTTAATCCAAACTGCACAGCAAATACGGATGGTTTAATCCAAACTGCACAGCGAATACTGTTAGTTTAATCCAAACTGGATAGCGAATACTGTTGGTTTAATCCAAACTGCACAGTGAATACTGTTAGTTTAATTCACTTTGAAACCAAGCAAAGTCATTTCAAAGTGGCCTATCCTCCTGCCAGTGCAGACTTGACAAAATTGAAAGTCTGAAATCTTCATATCAGACTTAAAATGCAAAATGGCAGTGGTGTAGAAAAAAGCAACAGCAACAGTGTGGACACTAGTGAAAAAGAGAAAAAAAACTTTCATAGACTCCAAACTTATCAAGAAGTGCACGTTGTAAATACTGGACAAGCTGTTTGCTGACGAGAAAAAAACAAGGAGTTTGTGAGTGTGAGTTGAGTTCCATTATCTGATTCCACAAACATGAAGAGTAGAGGTTATAAGCGAGGATTCTGTCTCTTGCAGTTCATGAATCATGCGATTTAACAGACACTGCCCAGTTATCACAGCTTCTTAGATTTTATGGTGGTCAGGGAAGAGTTTATGTGTTTTACAGGCTACAACATTGCATTTTTGTAACACTTCTACAGTTTCAGCTCACTACAATGACGTTTTACTGCACACCAAGATTCACTGGTTAATCAGGGGGGAGACTGCTAGAAAGATTCTGTGTACTTCAAAACAAAATAACTACATTTCTTTTAACCAGAAGACCAAAAAGGCTTAAGAGTTGCTTGATTATATGAATGATGCTTCATGTATGTCACAAGTAGCTTTTCTCTGTGATATTACTGGCCACCTGAATTCTCTCAACCTGCAGCTGCAAGGCTGTGAAAGCACTGTTGGGGATCTGGTTGAAAAGGAGTATGTGTCTGAGGAGCCTTGAAAACTTTCAGACAGATTAAATTTTGGGAAAGATGTTGCATTATCCCATACTGTTTGCTGTTGCTACAGATTAAATAGCGATATAAATGATGCAAGATTTCATTACTAATCTTAAGAATTTTCAAATGTGATTTGACAACTTCATAATTCCAAAGAATGTATTTTTATTTATCAGAGATCCATTTTTTGTCTTCTGATGGGCCAGCTAATTCTTGATTCTATTGACGAAGCCATGGAATCATCAAGGTCCAAAGTTCAGATGTTTGAAGGCAGAATTTAGGGAGGTGGGAATGTGCGATTTCTGGGCTCATTGTGCTGACAGGTTTCATAACATAGCTATCTTTCTATTGACAGTGTTTGGATCAACATATCTGTGTGAATCAAGTTTTTCAACGATGAACATTAGAAAACCATCACTGTAACCGGCTACAGATGAGCACCTCCAGCAGTGTGTGCGCCTCACCTTAACCTTCTACAAAGCATCTGTCACAAAGCTTACCAGAGAGTGGCGATCCCTCGTCCCCCATTAGAAACTGTCAAGTACTGGATTTTATTGATTTAACGTTGTTAAATTTAAAAATAAAAGTATGACAATAGTCTCTGGCTAAGACAACACCCCTTGGGAAGCAAGTAAAGAGTTCTCAAAGACACTGTTGACCACCAGACACAACATGCCAAGGCCCTATCTGATATGAATAAACAAACACAAATGTATTTATTACTTATGTCATGACGCACATGCATCAACATATGAATTGAAGAGAATAAGAGAAAAGCAATCGGCAAGGGTATGTTAATAAACTGTGATAAACTAACATTCATAAACTAACTGACAAACTAAAAATTAACAAAGCACCACGACATATAGTAAAAAAATGCCACAGTGGCTCTAAACAGTAATTCTGAATATGAGAATTAATTTCAACACAATGGTTATTAACACAGCACCCCTACACACGAAAAAAATGCAGCAGCAGCTCTAGATTACTCTCGCGATGAGAAGTCAGTTTTGAAAAGACTGAATCACCCATTTGAATTTAAGTTTGATAATGAGTATTCAGGTTAAAATTTTGAAACGTTACATTTTGAATCAGTTAGCAATGAAGCGTAGCAGTGCCAAGAAGGTGTTCTTTTAAGCGAAGTTTCCATTCCTTTAGTATTTACTATGGGGAAATTCCATTTCATCACAACGTTGTTCCCCAGCTGAAGTGTTCTAAGGAGGTGTTCCTATACGTTGAGACTATTGTAGTATTATTTTGCATATTAATGACATTGGTTTTGCAGTGCTCTGTATCCTATTTTTTATTCAAGGGTTTAAAATTTTTTGGGCCCTTATGTGCAAGTGGCCTACATGTTGTCATGGAACTCCAAAAGTGGCCCTGGATCAGTCTAATTGAATATCACTGTCTGGATCAGTCTAATTGATATCACTGTCTGGATCAGTCTAATTGATATCACTGTCTGGATCAGTCTAATTGATATCACTGTCTGGATCAGTCTAATTGATATCACTGTCTGGATCAGTCTAATTGATATCACTGTCTGGATCAGTCTAAGTATCACTGCCTGGATCAGTCTAATTGAATATCACTGTCTGGATCAGTCTAATTGATATCACTGTCTGGATCAGTCAGAGTATCACTGCCTGGATCAGTCTAATTGATATCACTGTCTGGATCAGTCAGAGTATCACTGCCTGGATCAGTCTAATTGATATCACTGTCTGGATCAGTCTAATTGATATCACTGTCTGGATCAGTCTAATTGATATCACTGTCTGGATCAGTCTAATTGATATCACTGTCTGGATCAGTCTAATTGATATCACTGTCTGGATCAGTCTAATTGATATCACTGTCTGGATCAGTCAGAGTATCACTGTCTGGATCAGTCTAATTGAGTATCACTGTCTGGATCAGTCTAATTGATATCACTGTCTGGATCAGTCTAATTGATATCACTGTCTGGATCAGTCTAATTGATATCACTGTCTGGATCAGTCTAATTGATATCACTGTCTGGATCAGTCAGAGTATCACTGCCTGGATCAGTCTAATTGATATCACTGTCTGGATCAGTCTAATTGATATCACTGTCTGGATCAGTCTAATTGATATCACTGTCTGGATCAGTCTAATTGATATCACTGTCTGGATCAGTCTAATTGATATCACTGCCTGGATCAGTCAGAGTATCACTGCCTGGATCAGTCTAATTGATATCACTGTCTGGATCAGTCTAATTGATATCACTGTCTGGATCAGTCTAATTGATATCACTGTCTGGATCAGTCAGAGTATCACTGTCTGGATCAGTCTAATTGATATCACTGTCTGGATCAGTCTAATTGATATCACTGTCTGGATCAGTCTAATTGATATCACTGTCTGGATCAGTCAGAGTATCACTGCCTGGATCAGTCTAATTGAGTATCACAGCTTTATTGGGTACATTTCTTACTTAAATTGGATTTTAAAACAAATACTAAACAAAAAGAAAGGGATTGAACCGACTTTAAAAGGTTCATGTTCTATTTTCCTTTGTTCTGCTTAAACACTTGCATATAGAATTATACTGGCTGGACAAAACCCTTACTGACCCTAATAGGTTCCCCTTTTTTTCATGGATATGGAGCATACTGTATCTACCACATCTGAAGAGCTGCATGGAAAATAAACCCAGGCTGTAACAGAGATCTTTGCAAATCAAGTAGTAGCATTTTAACAATTCAATCAATATAAGCTGTTCAATATAAAGCATATTCATGTTTTAAAAATAACACTACACATGTCTCAAAGGCATTTGAATTTAACCAGAAACATTGAAACAATTTAATTTCACAGACCTTCCAAACACAGGATTCAGCTGCTTGGGGATATAGTTATCTCGGTCCTTGATTTGAGTTTTTCCCAGTTGTAGTACAATATAAGGATCAGATTTACCATCTGGATCTGCTGGATGAAGGTTGAAAGCCTAAGAAAAAACAAATGAAAAGTAAATAAATAAATAACCAGCCCAGCCTCTCAGGATTACATCTCATTTAGGTTTTTATAACAACTGTAAGATTGTTCTGTATCTGTGGATAATTGGAACCCAAACAACTTCTGAGTGTTAGCTAAGTGAAGTCAGAATTTAACAATTTCTTTCAGTTTTCACTTTTCACTTCAAACTGCATTCAAATGTATTATACATTGCTCCTGTATATCCTGTACATCAGTGTTCTTCACTAATTTTCAGAGGGGGGCCACTTTTGCCGACAAGACATCAAAGGGCCGCCACACCGCATTTTTCACATTTGTGTATTGCCTGGGGCTGTACAACAGGGGCCGCAATAAAGTCCACCAGGGGCCACCAGTGGCCCGCGAGGATTGCAATGAAGAACACTGCTGTACATTATATATATATATATATATATATATATATATATATATATATATATATATATATATATATATATATATATATATATACACACACACACACACACACAGTACTGTGCAAAAGTTTTAGGCAGGTGTGAAAAAATGCTGTAAAGTAAGAATGCTTTCAAAAATAGACATGTTAGTAGATTATATTTATCAATTCACTAAATGCAAAGTGAGTGAACAGAAGAAAAATCTAAATCAAATCCATATTTGGTGTGACCACCCTTTGCCTTCAAAACAGCATCAATTCTTCTAGGTACACTTGCACAAAGTCAGGGATTTTGTAGGCATATAGTCAGGTGTGTGATTAAACAATTATACCAAACAGGTGCTAATGATCATCAATTCAATATGTAGGTTGAAACACAATCATTAACTGAAACAGAAACAGCTGTGTAGGAGGAATAAAACTGGGTGAGGAACAGCCAAACTAACCTAACAAGGTGAGGTTGCTGAAGACAGTTTACTGTCAAAAGTCATACACCATGGCAAGAATGAACACAGCAACAAGACACAAGGTAGTTATACTGCATCAGTAAGGTCTCTCCCAGGCAGAAATTTCAAGGCAGACAGGGGTTTCCAGATGTGCTGTCCAAGCTCTTTTGAAGAAGCACAAAGAAACGGGCAACGTTGAGGACCGTAGACGCAGTGGTCGGCCAAGGAAACTTACTGTAGCAGATGAAAGACACATCATACTTACTTCCCTTCGCAATCGGAAGATGTCCAGCAGTGCCATCAGCTCAGAATTGGCAGAAAACAGTGGGACCCTGGTACACCCATCTACTGTCCGGAGAAGTCTGGTCAGAAGTGGCCTTCATGGAAGACTTGCGACCAAAAAGCCATACCTCCGACGTGAAAACAAGGCCAAGCGACTCAACTATGCACGAAAACACAAACGAAAACTGGGGTGCAGAAAAATGGCAGCAGGTGCCCTGGACTGATGAGTCAAAATTTGGCTGTAGCAGAAGGCAGTTTGTTCACCAAAGGGCTGGAGAGCGGTACACGAATGAGTGTCTGCATGCAACAGTGAAGCATGGTGGAGGTTCCTTGCAAGTTTGGGGCTGCATTTCTGCAAATGGAGTTGGGGATTTGGTCAGAATTAATGTTCTCCTCAATGCTGAGAAGTACAGGCAGATACTTGTCCATCATGCAATACCATCAGGGAGGCATCTGATTGGCCCCAAATTTATTCTGCAGCATGACAACGACCCCAAACATACAGCCAAAGTCATTAAGAACTATCTTCAGCGTAAAGAAGAACAAGGAGCAGGGACATGTCTCCTCAATACATTGTAAACGGAACTCCATTCTAACAGGATCAGTTATAAATGAAGAGCGCCTGTGTGTGTGTGTGTGTGTGTGTGTGTGTGTATACACAGAGTATTGTGAGGGTCTGGAATCAACTCCCCAGTAATGTTGTTGAAGCTGACACCCTGGGATCCTTCAAGAAGCTGCTTGATGAGATTTTGGGATCAATAAGCTACTAACAACCAAACGAGCAAGATGGGCCGAATGGCCTCCTCTCGTTTGTAAACTTTCTTATGTTCTTATGTTCTTATGTTCTTATATATATGTGTGACAGAGATCAAGAATGATGCTTGGTGTTAGATCTCCTTACCGATCTGTGAGGGCACTAGAAAGAAGGAACAGAGTACCCTTAAGCAAATGGCAAGACAATTTATTCTGTAGGGTAGGTGGAAGTTGGCCATTTAGGAAGGGGGCAGAGCTACAGCACCCAAGCTCACCGACCAAGAAGGTAGAGGCGTGGCATCCGAGGATTGTAGGAGCGGATGCGCTCGTTAACCTAGGGGTCATGGGCGAGGGTATAGATAGGGGGCATATGGTTATACCAAACGACCTAGAAGGAGCCCGTATAAATTGAAACCGAAAGCTGTGAAAGTGTTTTGTCAGTCTGTGTACTAACACTGTGTGTCTTGTGTTGTTTGTCTTCTCACGAAAGGAATACTAAACACGATCCGGAGCTGCAGCCGTAGGCCAGCGTAAACCCAGATATCACAAGTCACCCTTTCCACAGGAACTGTCTCTGCACCGCTAGCACGAAAATCACGCACTGTGGAACTGTGTCTGTATTTTGTGTAGGTGAGAAAAGACCGGACTTTTGGTGGTAGGCAAACCCGTGGGATTACAAACAGGAGTGATACACACAGCTGTACCACTTCCATCATTGTTATTGTTTACAGGTTCTGCCATAAGGCTCTGGACATTATAATCATTAATAAACACCCTTGCACCTGTAAATCATTCGTCTGTGTGATTAATCCACTCTGCACTGCACTCACCTGCACGTATTCACCACTTTGCCACAATAAGCAATAGAGCTAGGGTGAACACCTTTTCAAAATGCAAAAACGGGACACTTTTTTTTTTTTTTTTTTTTTATGTTTCCCCCGAAGAGCGGAGCAGATAAGCATTAGTTGTAATGATTGAGATTAAATTGATTAGAAATGACCAGCATACAATATTTTTGAGTTAGTTTTTCCTGTCTGTATTTCAAATAGGTTTATTTGTAGCTTGTTGTGAACTATTTGACTGTCACTGTAGTTGCTGTTCTGTCTCGATGGCAGTGCGCTGTGTTTATTCATTTTCAAAAAGGATGTCCTTTGGGTGGTGGACCATCCTTGATACACACAGGAAACTGTTGAGCGTGAAAAACCCAGCAGCATTGCAGTTCTTGACACACTCTAACTGGCACGCCTGGCACCTACTACCATACCCCATTCAAAGGCACTTAAATCTTATGTCTTGCCCATTTGACCTCTGAATGGCACACATGCACAATCCATGTCTCAATTGTGTCAAGGCTTAAAAATCCTTTAACCTGTCTCCCCTGCATCTACACTGATTGAAGGGGATTTAACAGGTTACATCAATAAGGGATCTTATCTTTCACCTGGATTCTATTCATGGAAAGAGCAGGTGTTCCTAATGTTTTGTACACTCAGTCTGTATATATATATATATATATATATATATATATATATATATATATATATATATTTTTTTTTTTTATTTGTATGTGTTACTTCATAATAAACAATAGAGGCCTATACACAGCAGTTTTGGAATCTTATGATTAGTTACTGAGTTGGAACGCACTTGTAGTTATTACTTTCTTTTTTGGCCATCACTACATCTCATCGGTTCAGCGTGAATCATGGATGCAGAAGCAGGTTCATCCAAAAAGACACAAAAAAACATACTTTTTACAAGAGTAAGACAAGTGTATTTGCCTGATTTGTGGTGCGGGAATTGAAGCTGGGAAACAGAGCAATGCTGAGGCACCACACAACAGTACATAAAGATTTTAACAAACAATTAAAGACATGATTAGTGCTGTGAAGGATTTCAAATCATAGTTGGGTTATTGGGTGCAACAGCT